>NW_013671297.1:21243-25120 GCF_000517525.1 Limulus polyphemus
TGTGTTACATCAATTGTACACACTCCTTACATTAAAGATTTATGTTGCATCAGTTGGACACACTCCTTACACTAGAGCATTTGTGTTACATCAATTGTACACACTCCTTACATTAAAGATTTATGTTGCATCAGTTGGACACACTCCTTACACTAGAGCATTTGTGTTACATCAATTGTACACACTCCTTACATTAAAGATTTATGTTGCATCAGTTGGACACACTCCTTACACTAGAGCATTTATGTTACATCAATTGTACACACTCCTTACATTAAAGATTTATGTTGCATCAGTTGGATACCCTTCTTACTTTAGAGTATTTATGTTAAATCAGTTGGATACCATCTTTACAGTAGAGCATTTATGTTACACCAGTTGGACATCCTCCTTACATTAGAGTTTATACGTTTGATCAGTTTGATACCCTCCTTACATTAGAGTATTTATGTTACATCAGTTGGATACACTCCTTTCACTACAGCACTTATGTTACATCGGTTGGATACCCTCTTTACATTAGAGTATTTTTGTCACATTTGGATACCTTCCTTACATTAGAGTATTTATGATGCATCAGATGGATACCCTCCTTACATTACAGTATTTATGTTACTTCAATTAGATACCCTCCTTACATAAGAGTATTTATGATCCATCAAATGGATACCCTCATTACACTATAGTATTGATGTTGCATCAGACGGATACCCTACTTACATTTGAGTGTTTATGTTACATCAGTAGGATACCCTCTTTACATTAGAGCATTTATGTTACATCAGTTGGATACCCTTCATAATTTGAGTATTTATATTACATCAGAGTATTTTTGTTACTTCAGTTGGAAACTCCATCTACAGTAGAGTATTTATGTTTCGTCAGTTGGTTACCCTCGTTATATCAGAGTATTTATTTTACATCAGTAGGAAATTCTATTTACATTAGAGTATTTATGTTACATCAGCTGGACACTCTCCTAACATTAGAGTATTAATGTCACATCAGTTAAAGACCGTCCTTACATTAGAATATATTTGTAACATCAGTTGGATACCTTCCTTACATTAGAGTATTTATTTTGCATCAGTTGGATACCCTCCTTGCATTAGAGTATTCATGTTAGATCAGATGGATATACTTCTTTCACTAGAATATTTATGTTATATCAGTTTGATACACTCCTTGTAATATAGTATTTATATTACATCATTTCTATACCCTTCTTATATTGGAGTATTTATGTTGCATCAGTAGGACACCCTCTTACATTCGAGATTTATGTTACATCAGTTGGATATCCTCTTTACACTGTATCATTTATGTTACATCAGTTGGATACCCTCCTTACATTACAGTAATTACGTTAGATTAGTTGGGTACCCTTCTTAAATTAGAGTATTTATGATCCATCAGTTGGATACCCTCCTTACATTAGAGTTTTATGTTACATCAATTTGATACCCTCTTTACACTAGATCATTTATGTTACATCAGATGGAAACTCTATTTACATTAGAGTATTTATGTTACACCAGTTGGATACCCTCCTTACATCAGAGTATTTATGTTACATCAGTTGGATACCCTCTTTACACTAGATCATTTATGTTACATCAGTTGGACACTCTCCTTACTTTAGAGTATTTATGTTACTTCAATTACATTCCCTTCTTACATAAGAGTATTTATGATATATCAGTTGGATACACTCCTTACTCTCCATACTCTAGAGTATTTAGTTTGCATCAGTTGGATACCCTCCTGGCATTATAGTATTCATGTTACATCAGTTGGATAGACTTCTTACACTAGAATGTTTATGGTACATCAATTTGATACACTCCTTACAATAGAGTATTTATATTACATCATTTGGATACCCTTTTTATATTGGAGTATTTATGTTACATAAGTTGGACACACTACTCACATAGAATATTTATGATACATCAGTTGGATACCCTCATTACACTACAGTATTTATGTTGCATTAGTTGGATACCTTCATTACATTAGAGTATTTATGTTGCATCAGTTGGATACACTACAGCACTTATGTTACATCGGTTGGATACCCTCTTTACAATCATTTTATTACTGTTTTTGACATGTATAAGTTTTCTCAGGTTGGAAATAGTTCTAGGTTAACAGTAAAAAATCTAGAAACTATGAAACAGTCTAAAACAGATTTGAAAGGATGTTTTGTGTGTGTGAGGTTTTTTTCTTCTTCAGTTTTATATATATATATGTATAAACGTAGTGAAATTTTTCCTTAATAAGACCCCTCTTTATTTAAAGTGAATTTTAGATCTTCCCTAACCTTGCAACTCGGTGTGTGCTTACAAAATACAACTAATCACTTCTTGGCACATTTTAATTGGGCTTGAACATCTTCCCTAACCTTGCAACTCGGTGTGTGCTTACAAAATACAACTAATCACTTCTTGACACATTTTAATTGGGCTTGAACATCTTCCCTAACCTTGCAACTCGGTGTGTGCTTACAAAATACAACTAATCACTTCTTGGCACATTTTAATTGGGCTTGAACAATTTAACAATATTGTTTTCGTTGTTTCAACACTACAATAATTACTGTATAATTTGTAGTTACATTTTCTATTATTTAATCAGTTAGAGCCCGGCATAGTGAGGTGGTTAGGGCGCTCAACTCGCAATCTGTCGCGGGTTCGAATCCCCGTCACACCAAAGATGCTCGACGTTTTAGCCATGGCGGCGTTATTATTTGTTTGTTTTTGAATTTCGCGCAAAGCTACACGAGGGCTATCTGCGCTAGCCGTCCCTAATTTAGCAGTGTAAGACTAGATGGAAGGCAGCTAGTCATCACCACTCACCGCCAACTCTTGGGCTACTCTTTTACCAACGAATAGTGGGATTGACCGTCACATTATAACGCCTTCACGGCTGAAAGGGCGAGCATGCTTGGTGTGACGGGGATTTGAACCCGCGACCCTCAGATTGCGAGTCGAGTGACGTAACCACCTGGCCATGCCGGGCCTGGGGGCGTTATTATGTGACGGTCAATCCCAATATTCGGTGGTAAAGGAGTTGTCAATGGGTCTTACACTCTAGTCTTACACTGCTAAATTAGGGTCTGCAAGTTAATAGTGTTACAACAGCGGAAGTCACGTGACGCTAATAACACGTCATGAGATTCTAGAACGATCGGGGAACATTACGAATAATCCAGTATTTGCTAGGCGCTCTCTATTCTTGCATATAAGTGCGCCAGATAAAGGAAGACAATCAATCGAAATAGAAGTGCAGACAGACAGAGACGGACAATTGAGTCAAGCGCGGTAGTAAGTAAGTGCGTGAATCGTTCGTTGAGAATTATAGTGTGTGTTTAAGTGACGTTGGAAATTAAGTGTATTGCAAAGTTGTATTGAGAAAGAATAAACTAGTTTTAATTAAGGAAGGACTTGTATCGCCGAAGTTTCTGAAGCTTGAAGATGGTATTCTCTCCGGAGATGGGGAACTGCAAATGGGAAAGTGACGACCTGGCAAACGGTTATACCAAGAAAGTTACGCGCTAGGTCAATCCCATGATAGTTTAACAGGAGGACATCTCGGGGTTAAGAAAACATTGAGTCAACTACGACAGACATTTTACTGGATAGGTATGAGTCAAGATGTGTAAGAATGGTGCAGGACATGTTGTGCTAAAAGGGGACCCAAGCATAAGGGACGTGCTCCAATGAAGGTATATCAAGTTAGCGCACCAATGGAAAAATTAGCTGTTGACATTGAGGGTCCTTTGTCACAAAATCGTGCAGGAAACAGGCACATTTGTGTGATGATGGATTATTTCACTTATGTGGCCTGAGGCATATGCAATACCCAATCAGGAAGC
>NW_013671297.1:26120-27911 GCF_000517525.1 Limulus polyphemus
GATGGAGCAGATGAACCTCACGTGAAGCAGAAGCCAACGAGATGGAGACCAGTACGGAAGAAGATATGTCCCATAATATTAAGAGACTTTGTTGAATTTTAATTTTGTGGTTGTAAATTCTGTACGTTTATTTAAGTTATTGTTAGATATCTATCGGTTTAGTGTAAGTAGCTTTTGTTCGGGACGAACAATACTAAGGAAGGAGCAGTGAGTCATGAGATTCTAGAACGATCGGGGAACATCACGGATAATCTAGTATTTGCTAGGCGCTCTCTATTCTTGTATATAAGTGCTCCAGATAAAGCGAGACAATCAAACGGAATAGAATTCCAGACAAACAGAGACGGACAATTGAGTCAGGCGCGGTAGTAAGTAAGTGCATGAATCGTTCGTTGAGAATAATAGCGTGTGTTTAAGTGACTGTCGAAATTAAGTGTATTGCAAACTAGTATTGAGAAATAATAAACTAGGTTTATTTAAGAAAGGATTTGTTTCGCTGAAGTTTCTCGGGAAGAATTTCTAACGGAAATTATCAAACGAACAGAGACGTAACAATAGTTATTTTGTCATTAGTTAATAACAATACCTAAATGGCTTATACGTTGTTTAATGAAATCTAATAATATGCCCTGTAACCAATCACAATAGTTTAAAACAGCTAATCACACGACGCTAACACTCTACTTGAAATAACCCGGATGTAAAAAAAAAATGTCGACGTCTATGTACTTATTTTCTTTTATATTCCAGTTTTAACTGTTTTTATATTTTATTCATTGACACAATTTATGGCAGACTTCCAAATTTCAAATTTAACCAATTACAATGTCTCATTAATCGATTTTGTTTTGTTCGTTTTTGTTTTTCAAGTTGAAATAATGGTAAAAAGGAAACAAACATTTTTAGAATTAAGTTATATTTGCGTTATGTGTGGCACAGTTCATGGGATTTCTGGTATTTATTCACAATGAAAGTGTTGTTTTTATATTAGATTTAAAATAGGTATACACTAACTGCTAAAGCTATTATGAAATATATCTCGTGAGCTCAGTCTAAACTAACTGATAATGTTTTATGAAATTGCCTTTTTCTTCAGAGCAAAACTACAGTCAGTGTTATCCCAAGTTATTCAGGCAGAATAATCATATTTTACATTTTACTTCCACTGAAACTACAGTCAGTGTTATCCAAAGTTATTCAGGCAGAATAATCATATTTTACATTTTACTTCCACTGAAACAACAGTCAGTGTTATCCAAAGTTATTCAGGCAGAATGATCATATTTTACATTTTACTTCCACCGAAAGTACAGTTAGTGTTATCCAAAGTTATTCAGGCAGAATAATCATATTTTACATTTTACTTCCACCGAAAGTACAGTCAATGTTATCCAAAGTTATTCATGTAGAATGATCATATTTTACATTTTACTTCCACTGAAAGTACAGTCAGTGTTATCCAAAGTTATTCATCTAGAATGATCATATTTTACATTTTACTTCCACTGAAAGTACAGTCAGTATTATCCAAAGTTATTCATGCAGAATGATCATATTTTACATTTTACTTCCACTGAAAGTACAGTCAGTGTTATCCAAAGTTATTCATGCAAAATAATCATATTTTACATTTTACTTCCACTGAAACTACAGTCAGTGTTATCCAAAGTTATTCAGGCAGAATAATCATATTTTACATTTTACTTCCACTGAAACTACAGTCAGTGTTATCCAAAGTTATTCAGGCAGAATAATCATATTTTACATTTTACTTCCACTGAAACTACAGTC
>NW_013671297.1:28688-32975 GCF_000517525.1 Limulus polyphemus
AATGCCCTGATTAAAGAAATCACTTGGCTTTGAAGCAAAAAAAATGTCGATGTCCTCTTTAGCACATTCCACATTTGCATACATTAAGATGGTGATGCAGCGAACGAAAAAGATGGTAATCTGATGATGCCATATCTGGAGAATATGGTGGGTGGGGGAGAACTTCCCAACTCCATAATCTTGTGTTTTATCAAACGTTCCACATGTGGATGTTCATTGACGTGGAGAAGAAGAACACCTTTCCGATTGACGAGTGAAGGGCGTTTCGGATGAAGGGCTTGATTTAAACGTTCCAGTTGCTGACTATAGATCTCTGCATTGACAGTTCGCTGTGGATTGAGGAGTTCGAAATGAATTACTCCTTGGATGTCCCACTAAATGCAAAGCAGGAGTAACCAAAACAAAACCTTGGTTTGAAACCACAAAGTACAGAACATGTTTCCAGGTGGCCATGATTTATACATGAATATAATTAATCATTAGTTCAATAGTTATTTATTAAATTGTCATAAAAAGGGACGCTTAGTTATATACTAAGATAATTTGTCCTAAAAAGGACACTTAATACTAATTAATTAAATCATTTATAACTAATTCATCCCAAACAGGATGCTTAACACTAATCAATTTATATTTAACTCATCCTAAAAAGGACGCTTAACACTAATTCATACATAATAAATTCGTCCTGAAAAGGACATCACATTTCCTTATCATTAATTAGTCCTGCAAGGAGAATACAATAATTAAAACTTATTCAAAAATAGATTATTGATTTTCAGTACTAAAAGGACTATATTTTACTCAATCTGACTCAATCTGACAACACATGAGTATCGGTTTAAATTGTAACATTACAAGAGGTATTATATCGTGGTGAAATATTACCAAAAGTATTATGTGGTGGTGTAACATTACAAGAAGTGTTATATAGTGGTGGAAGATTACAAGAAGTGGAAGATAGTGGTGGTGTAACATCACAAAAAGTATTATGTGGTGGTGGAATATTACAAGAAGTGTTATATAGTGGTGGAAGATTACAAGAAGTGGAACATAGTGGTGGTGGAACATTACAAAAAGTATTATGTGGTGGTGGAATATTACAAGAAGTGGAACATAGTGGTGGTGTAACATTACAAGAAGTGTTATATAGTGGTGTAACATTACAAGAAGTGTTATATAGTGGTGTAACATTACAAGAAGTGTTATATAGTGGTGTAACATTACAAGAAGTGTTATATAGTGTTGGCAGATTACAAGAAGTGGAACATAGTGGTGGTGTAACATTACAAGAAGTGTTATATAGTGGTGTAACATTACAAGAAGTGTTATATAGTGGTGGTGTAACATTACAAGAAGTGTTATATAGTGGTGTAACATTACAAGAAGTGTTATATAGTGGTGTAACATTACAAGAAGTGTTATATAGTGTTGGCAGATTACAAGAAGTGGAACATAGTGGTGGATAATTACAAGAAGGGTTAGACAAGAACCACAATGTGACTATATAAAGACTAATGAGAAGAATAAAACCTCAATTAAGTAAAGACTAATAACACGATAAAAACCACAATCTGACTATGCAAAGAATAATATGAAGATCAAAACCTCAATCCCACCAACTAAGGAATAAATATAAGATCAGGACCACAATCCCACTAAATACAGACTAATAAAAAGATTAGAACCACAATCCGACTATGTATAGACTAATTAGAAAATCACAACCTCAATCCCAATAAGTAAAAACTAATAACAAGATCATGACCACGCTCTCACTAGATAGAGAATAATAACAAGATCTAAATCCCAATAACTAAAGTCTAATGACAAGATCAGGACCTCAATACCACTAAGTAAAGACTAATAACAAAATAAGAACCATAATATAACTAAGCAAAGAATAATAACAAGATGAAAATCCCACTAATAAATACTAATAACAAGATAAGAACCACAATATCACTAGGTATTGAATAATAACAAGATGAAAATCCCACTAAATGAAGACTAATAACTTGATAATAACCACAATATCATTAGGTAGAGAATACTAATATTATAATAACCACAATATCATTAGGTAGAGAATACTAATATTATAATAACCACAATATCACTAGGTACAGAATAATAATAATAAGATGAAAATCCCACTAAATGAAGACTAATAACTTGATAATAAGCACAATATGATTAGGTAGAGAATACTGATATTATAATAACCACAATATCACTAGGTATAGAATAATAACAAGATCAGGACCCTCAATCCCACTAAGTGAAAACTAATAGTAAGGTAATAACCACAATGTCACTAGTTAGAGACTAATAACAGGACCAGGACCACAACCCTACTGAGTAGAGACTAATAACAAGATAAAAACCATAATATAACTAAGCAAAGAATAATAACAAGATAAAAATCCCACTAATAAATACTAATAACATGATAATAACCACAACCCTACTGAGTAGAGACTAATAACAAGATGAAAATCCCACTAAATGAAGACTAATAAGCTGATAATAACCACAATATCATTAGGTAGAGAATACTAACATTATAATAACCACAGTATCATAGCACTAGGTATAGAATAATAACAAGATGAAAATCCCACTAGGTGAAGACTAATAACGATATCATGACCACAGTTGTGTCGTCACTCGGAGAATCGATCCCCCCACTTCAGAAAGAACGCTGCCCCGTGTTTCTTTTGTATGCATTCACGTGTGGTTCAACGGGATTGTTATTAAGTCTCTAATACAGGGAGACATTTACATAAAATGAAGCTTTTATCGTCAGATGAAAGCTTTCTAGCCTTGCATATTTTGCTGCTTTACATAATACACTTTGTGTAATATCTTCCTGAATTTCTATGTAATTATTGAACATGGTAGCAATATTAAATAACCAGTTGTATAATTAGTTTTATGTTGGATAGGAGGGGTAAGCTAAGGTAGATCGTGGCGACTTTTTAATTCTAAGTTACGTTAGTGGTAAAGATTAGTAGCGAGCTGTGGAGAGAATACTTTACAAACTTGATCCTGTAGTTTTACACTTGAAAGGTCAAAGTTGAAAAACACGTCCTTTGTGTGGTTACCTAGATGTATTTTAGTTTGCTAATATCTAACTTCAGTTAACATGTGCTGGTATTTAAGTCGCAACCTGAAAGGATCAGGAGTAGTTTTTCAGTTTTTTTTTTTTTTTGGTTTTTGTTTTTGCTTTTTTGTTGTTTATTTTGAATTTTGCGTAAAGCTACACGAGAACTATCTGCCGTCCCTAATTTAACAATAATTTAGACAAGAGATGAGGCAGTTATTCAACACCATCCAATGCCAACTGTTGGGCTATTATTTTCTGGCCTTGAATCCTGATGACTGTACCAACCTTGATACCTCTGTGCTGGACTTAACGTAGGATTCAAATTCAAGAGCTCTGGCCATTGCATCCTGTACAGTAGAGGGATGTGCTTGCTTTACTTGTATCTTTAGTTGTGGACTGTCCAAGGCGTCTACAAACTGATTCCTCAGGAACAGCTTGAGGACATCGGGTGGTGCAGTTGGGTAGGCTTTTTGTGCCATGCCTTCCAAATCCTGTGCTAGCTCTTGCAGGCTCTCCCCTTTAGCACGGACTCTAGTCCTAAACCTAGCCCTGTAAACTTCGGACTGATTTTGAGTTCCATACCTGAGCGCTAGAGCAGCTACTAGTGCTCTATAGTTGTGCCTTTCGTCTGCTGACAACTTTCCAAGTATTTCCAGTGGTTGTCCCTTCTGCTCCTCTGTTCATCCCTTCATTTCTGCCAGGAGCTCAAATTGTGCTCTATATGCTTCCCACGGTGCCTTCCCATCGAATTCCTGTGGCTTCCTTCATACTAGATCACCCGTATTGCTGACATTCATATCTGGGATGTGACTTTTAACAGGACTGAAGATGTCTGCATTAGGATTTATCTGAGGGGTTAGGAAGGGACTTCCTGTTGTCTGGGGCTGATTAGGTCCATGGCTAACATATCCTCCCTGTGTAAAAGATAGTATTACTACAACACAAGTCAGTTAAGAAATTGTCATTATCACTGAACTGTCTAGGAACTGGGAAGTTCGAAATAAATAAAAATGTTTAAAATACATAAATGTAACATTTCAGCTCAACTGACTTAATGTTACTTTATGTGAATATAATCCACTTATGTAAACCAGCAGGAGTAACCAAACCAACACGTTGGTTTGAGATTCTAGCGGTAAAGTTAGCAGGAGTAACCCAACCAACACCTTGTATTTGAG
>NW_013671297.1:33670-37721 GCF_000517525.1 Limulus polyphemus
TTTTACATTCCATAATTTTGATAACCTTAGCTTGCTATCTAAATAAGTAAAGTGTTGTTACATTCGATATTTATGATAACCTCAGCTTGTTGTTATCTAAATAAGCAAAGTGTTTTTACATTCCATAATTTTGATAACCTTAGCTTGCTATCTAAATAAGTAAAGTGTTGTTACATTCGATATCTTTGATAACCTCAGCTTGTTGTTATCTAAATAAGCAAAGTGTTTTAACATTCCATAATTATGATAACCTTAGCTCGCTATCTAAATAAGTAAAGTGTTGTTACATTCGATATCTTTGATAACATCAGCTTGTTGTTATCTAAATAACAAAGTGTTGTTACATTCGATAATTATGATAAAGTCAGCTTGTTGTTACCTAAATAAGTAAAGTGTTGTTAAATTCGGTATTTATGATAACCTGAGCTTGTTGTTACATTCGATAATTATGATAACCTCAGCTCGTTGTTATCTAAATAAGTAAAGTGTTGTTATATTCTGTATTTGTGATAACCTCAGTTTGTTATCTACATAAGTAAAGTGTTGTCACATTCGATATTTATGATAACCTCAGCTTGTAATTATCTAAATAAGCAAAGTGTTTTTACATTCCATAATTATGATAACCTTAGCTTGCTATCTAAATAAGTAAATTGTTGTTTTATTCGATATCTATGATAACCTCAGCTTGTTGTTATCTAAATAAGTAAAGTGTTGTTACATTCGATATTCATGACAACCTCAGCTTGATATCTAAAAAAGCAAAGTGTTTTTACATTCGATATCTATGATAACCTCAGCTTGTTCTTATCTAAATAAGTAACACTTGTTAAATTCGATAATTATGATAACGTCAGCTTGTTGTTATTTAACAAAAAAAATGAGTTGTTACATTCGATAATTATAATAACCTCAGTTTTTTTTTAATAAAGTAAAGTGTTGTTACATTTGATAATTATGATAACCTCAGCTTGTTGTTGCATTCGATATTTATGATTACCTCAGCTTGTTGTTAAATTCGATATTCATGATAACCTCAGATTGTTGTTATCTAAATAAGTAAAGTTGGTTATCATAAATATCGAATTTAACAAGTATTCATGTATCTTTGTAACATCCTTGTGTAGTTAGGGCTGCACTTCACCGTCTAATATAACGGATGCCCACCATAACAAAGATACAAAATGGGCTGTGTGTGCTGTGCCCAAACGGGTAACTAAACCTGATTTTAAACGTTATAAGCTCACAGACTTACCGCCGAGCTACTGAGGGAAGGCACATGGCAACCAACAGAGATGGCACATGGCAACCCGAAAAAATTATTTTAAAGCTATTACTTTGTCACTTTCAAACGAAAATACATTCGCTAATTTATTATAATATAAAAATAGACAAAATATAAAATATCGTTTATATATTTAATTCTTCCATCTTTTAGACATTGCAGGAATAGACTGTATTCTAAAACTGTGCCGGAAAATAAACGAATAGACTGTATTCTAAAACTGTGCCGGAAAATAAACGAATAGACTGTATTCTAAAACTGTGCCGGAAAATAAACGATAGAAAGGACAAATTAAACAAATGTTTAATAAAAATACATACTGAAAGAAGTATATATAACTTAGTGCTAGAACACTAGTCATACAGAATGCACACAGTCAGTAATTTTGATAGCAGGTTGTTAGAACACTAGTCATACAGAATGCATACAATCGGTAATTTTGATAACAGGTTCTTAGAACACTAGTCATACATATTGCATAAAAAACAGTAATTTTGATAACACAGGTGGTTAGAACACGAGTCATCATAATGCACACAAGCGGTAATTTTGATAACACAGGTTGTAAGAACATTAGTCATACATAATGTACACAATCAGTAATGTTTATAACACAGGTTGATAGAACCCAAGTTATACATAATGCACACAGTCAGTAGTTTTAATAACAGGTTGTTAGAACACTAATCAGACATAACGAATACAATCAGTAATTTTGACAACACAGGTTGTTAGAACACCAGTCATACTTAATGCACTCAATCAGTAATCAATAAGCTGAGGTTATCCTAAGTATCGAATGTAACAACACTTTACTTATTTAGATAACAATCTAAGGTTATCATGAATATCGAATGTAACAACACTTTACTTATTTAAATAACAACAAGCTGAGGTTATCATGAATATCGAATGTAACAACACTTTACTTATTTAGATAACAAGCTGAGATTATCATGAATATCGAATGTGACAACACTTTACTTATTTAGATATCAACAAGCTGATGTTATCATAACTATCGAATTTAACAACACTTTACTTATTTAGATAACGACAAGCTGAGGTTATAATAATTATCGAATGTAACAACAAACTGATGTTATCATAAATATTGAATGTAACAACACTTTACTTACTTACATAACAACAAGCTGTGGTTACCATAAATATCGAATGTAACAACACTTTTCTTATTTAGATAACGACAAGCTGAGGTAATCATAAATATCGAATGCAACAACAAGCTGAGGTTATCATAATTATCAAATGTAACAACACTTTACTTATTTAGATAACAACAATCTCAGGTTATCCTAATTATCGTATGTAAAAACTCCTTTTTTTATTTAGATAACAACAAGCTGAGGTTATCATAATTATCGAATGTAACAAGTGTTACTTATTTAGAAAACAAGCTGAGGTTATCATAATTATCGAATGTAACAAGTGTTACTTATTTAGAAAACAAGTTGAGATTAACCTGAATTTCGAATGTAACAACACTTAACTTATTTAGATAACAAGCTGAGATTATCATGAATATCAAATGTAACAACACTTTTTTTATTTACATAACAAGCCGTGGTTATGTCGAATACCGAATATAACAACACTTTACTTATTTAGATAACAACAAGCTGAGGTTATCATGAATATCGAATGTAACAACAAACTGAGGTTATCATAAATATCGTTTTTAACAACACTTTACTTATTTAAACAACAACAAGCTGAGGTTATCATAATTATCGAATGTAACAACAAACTCAATACAGTATAGAACAAAGAGATCAAATGCAGGATATTGCGTCGCAGTCTAATATAGGTAGCGGTAAAATTAGCATGAGTAACCTAACCAACACCTTGGTTTGCGATTCTTAGGGTTTAGTTGACATCAAACAACAACACAACATTATACTGCAGTTTACCATCTATCCCTGACATCAACTTGCCATCAAACACAAAATTCCTGCTGATGTCAAATTCACCTCAAAACCCGGCACTAAACTAAAATCATTATTAAATAAAAAATTACATAGAATCACACAATTCCAACGTAATTTATAAAATAACATGCAATAACTGTCCAAAATTTTACATCGTAGAAACAAGTAGACAATTGGAAACCAGATTCACTGAACATAATAAAAACAATCCCATGTTTACCACCATTGCAACTCAAAAAACCACAGTATCCATTCAAAACCCTGTAACTTTAAACAAAGAACCTAACACCAATAATCGCAAAATGAAAGAAGCTATCTTAATTGAAGAAAATAGCCCCACCCTAAATCGATACCCCGGGGGTACCAAGATAGAATCTCAAACCAAGGTGTTGGTTAGGTTACTCCTGCTAACTTTACCGCTAGAATTTGAAAACAAGATGTTGGTTAGGTTACTCCTGCTAACTTTACCGCTAGAATCTCAAACCAAGGTGTTGGTTGGGTTACTCCTGCTAACTTTACCGCTAGAATTTGAAAACAAGATGTTGGTTAGGTTACTCCTGCTAATTTTACCGCTAGAATCTCAAATCAAGATGTTGGTTGGGTTACTCCTGCTAATTTTACCGCTAGAATCTCAAACCAACGTGTTGGTTGGGTTACTCCTGCTAACATTACCGCTAGAATCTCAAACCAAGGTGTTGGTTGGGTTACTCCTGCTAACTTTACCGCTAGAATTTGAAAACAAGATGTTGGTTAGGTTACTCCTGCTAACTTTACTGCTAGAATTTGAAAACAAGATGTTGGTTAGGTTACTCCTGCT
>NW_013671297.1:38477-40064 GCF_000517525.1 Limulus polyphemus
CATAGTTATCGAATGTAACAACACTTTGCTTATTTAGATAACAACAAGCTGAGGTTATCATAAATATCGAATGTAACAACACTTTACTTATTTAGATAACAACAAGCTGAGGTTATCATAAATATCGAATGTAACAACACTTTACTTATTTAGATAACAACAAGCTGAGGTTATCATAAATATCGAATGTAACAACACTTTACTTATTTAGATAACAACAAGCTGAGGTTATCATAAATATCGAATGTAACAACACTTTGCTTATTTAGATAACAACATGCTGAGATTATCATAATTATGGAATGTAACAACACTTTACTTATTTAGATAACAACAAGCTGAGGTTATCATAAATATCGAATGTAACAACACTTTGCTTATTTAGATAAGAACAAGCTGAGGTTATCATAATTATGGAATGTAACAACACTTTGCTTATTTAGATAACAACATGCGGAGGTTATCATAATTATGGAATGTAACAACACTTTACTTATTTAGATAACAACAACTGAGGTTATCATAGTTATCGAATGTAACAACACTTTCCTTATTTGGATAACAACATGCTGAGGTATCCGTCTTTTGTCCGGTTTTAAACTTTAAAAAGTGTGATGGTGGATTCTATTATAAATGACACACAAAAATCCTAAGTTTCACACAATTTATTTATAACGTAACATATTATTACCATATTTATTATTACCTCACCAACAGTTTTGTATAATCTTTAAGAACCCAATATTTATATTTTTAAAACATGGTATACACTGTTTGATGGTGAAGATGACTTTATAGAAAGAGGTAATAACCATTATAGTGACGGTAATATGCTTTGTTACCAGCTTTCACTACCCAGCTCTTAAATCCTTTCACGTTGTTTCACGTGATTAATTAATAGACGGTCATTGGTTGCAGCAGCTGAAGTTGAAAGATCACGGGTCAAAGTAGGAAATTAGTTTTACCCAAGAACAGCTCTTCGTTTCAGCCTCATGGCAGATTTTTGAATAGAAACTTCAACTGAGTTTATGTATTATTGCAATTGTGGCGGCCATTTTTGTTTCATTTAATTCCCCCATAGAGAGTGCTAGCGCAGTTGCTGAGAAATATATATAAGACGTCTGTGTGTCCTCCCACTACAGTGTCTGTGTGTCCTCTCACTACAGTGTCTGTGTGTGTGTGTGTATGTTGTGTTATAGAAAATTTGTTATATAAAATGTAATAGTTTGTGTGTGTGTGTTGTGTTATAGAAAATGTAATAGTTTGTGTGTGTGTGTGTGTTGTGTTATAGAAAATGTAATAGTTTGTGTGTGTGTGTTGGTGTTATAGAAAATGTAATAGTTTGTGTGTGTGTGTGTTGTGTTATAGAAAATGTAATAGTTTGTGTGTGTGTGTGTTGTGTTATAGAAAATATAATAGTTTGTGTGGGTGTGTGTTGTGTTATAGAAAATGTAATAGTTTTGTGTGTGTGTGTTGTGTTATAGAAAATGTAATAGTTTTTGTGTGTGTGTGTTGTGTTATAGAAAATTTAATAGTTTGTGTGTGTGTGTTGTGTTATAGAAAATGTAATAGTTTTGTGTGTGTGTT
>NW_013671297.1:40770-43307 GCF_000517525.1 Limulus polyphemus
TTTTTTTTTTGTGTGTGTATGTTGTGTTATAGAAAATTTAATAGTTTTTTTTTTGTGTGTGTATGTTGTGTTATAGAAAATTTAATAGTTTTTTGTGTGTGTGTGTACCGATAAGGCGTCATCTAGAGAATGCAGTTAACGTTAACTTACTTCAAAGATAATAAATACTCAATAACGTTAATAATTGGAGGTGGAGGGGTTTGCTAACCCCATTAACATGCTCCTTCTTCTTAACCATCATCCCACAAAGTTTTTGAGATTGGCTCAGCGACCTAAGAGTATGATGAAACTTTCTAGAATGGACGGCAACTGTCTGTTGTAGAGACACAACTGTAGAGGACGACGTTTTGAAAGGCGGAAGACTTTCGAAACGTCGTCCTCTACACTTGATTCTCTACAACAGGCACTTGCCGTCCATTCTTCAAAGTTTCATCATGAATACTATGCCTAAGCAATCTATCAAAAAAGACCTATGAGTAGTTGGATAACGGACAAATAGAGAGATTTTTTGTGTTTTATACATAGAGACGAAATGCTCTATCAATGAAATAACTTGGAAAATCATTTTTACACAAAAAATTATTTGATATTCATAAATTCTTTATGTAAATCATCTTATGAGCTAGATATCTCATATGCACGATAAAAATGTATTTTAACTAAATTTTCTTTAAAGATAGTTGGAATGAAACTAACAAAACTCAATTAAAGTCCAGTGATAATTTTCTTATGATAAACTTCAAATTTAAATTGCCCATTATCATTATTTATCAGTTTTGAAGAATGAAAGTTTATCAACTTCCTGGTTTTCAACACTTCACATTGCTGTCTACTGTAAAAATCGGGAGACCTGATCAATTTTTTTTTTAATAGTAAAGGTATCGACCTGATCAAATTTTTTTTAATAGTAAAGGTATCGACCTGATCAAATCTTTTTTTAATAGTAAAGTTATCGACCTGATCAAATCTTTTTTTAATAGTAAAGGTATCGACCTGATCAAATCTTTTTTTAATAGTAAAGGTATCGACCTGATCAATTTTTTTTTAACAGTAAAGGTATCGACTTGATCATTTTTAATAGTAAAAGTATCGGCCTGATCAAATCTTTGTTTAATAATAAAGTTATCGACCTGATCAAATATTTTTTTAATAGTAAAGTTATCGACCTGATCAAATCTTTTTTAATAGGAAAGGTATCGACCTGATAAAATCTTTTGTTTTAATAATAAAATGGTTTAAACTATTGTGGGCAGTTGTCATGGAGACACAAAAATAAACTTGAGTGTTGCCTTAGTTCTTTTTTTTAATTTAAAGACCAAATTCCATCTTTACAATTTTCCTTCGTTGTTTGTAAATTCACTTGTCCTTGCTGTCAGCAGGGTTACGTTGGTTTTACTGAAACATTATTAACACGTGTAAAATAACGTGCTGTTTTAATATCACCAGTGAAGTCCAATATACTTGCACAAGCCCTAGGTGAATGTGACGTTCGTATCCATTCGAATTAGTTCAAGAGTTTGTCGTCCGTGGGCAGGCGGTAAGTTTACAACGCTAAAACTCGGGGTTCAATTCCCCGCGGTGAACACAGTAGATAGCCTATCGTGGCTTTGCTCTAAAATAAACAATTAAGATCACGGCAAGGGCCAGTGATGAACAATGTAGTAATAATTATTTAAAAACCAGGAAAGAAGCCGTATGCTAAACAAATACCACTGTAAAAATAACCAAATCCTAGAGAAATAAAATCCAAAAACTAACAGCATTTCAAGAAATATAATTAGGGTAGTAGCTATATATTATAAAAATAAAACAAGTTAAGTCTTAGACAAATCACCTCCTCCACCACCGTGATGGTTCAGCGGTAAGTCAGCTAATTTATGATGCTAAATATAGGGTTTCGATACCTGTGGTTGGAAAAGCACAGATAGTTAGTTGATTGTGTAGTTTTGTGCTCAACAACAAACATACATACATAACAAGAGAAATGTAATTGGGAAAGTAATCAGCTCGTACAGAAGTAAAACCAGAAAACTAACTGGATCCCATAAAATATATAAGTAGGGTAGTAACCATAAAAATATATCAAACAAGGAAGTAAACAAAAGCATTCGGTACAATAGAACACTGATGGTATGTGTTGTTATGGTAACAACATAACAGTTTCCTTCCAGTGAGCGTTGTTATGATAATCAGCACATACTTATCCGAATCGCTTTGTCCTTCCTTCTCAACAAAGAACCGTTGTCCTACCTGAGTGTACGTTGTCCTACCTGAGTGTACGTGGTTATTGAACAAATACGTTATTTTCATAATTCCATCAACTTTCCGCGCTTGTACATTTATTGTTGGTGTATTATTTACACAAATAAATTATTGATTTTCTGTTTCAAACTTATTATCTACCGAGTTGTACATACTGTCAAGTAACGTTTCTATAAAGTTAGTGTGACGAGTATTGTTCCTGATGCTACTGTCAAGTAACGTTTCTATAAAGTTAGTGTGACGAGTATTGTTTCTGATGCTACTGTCAAGTAACG
>NW_013671297.1:44307-49008 GCF_000517525.1 Limulus polyphemus
TTTCTATAAAGTTAGCGTGACGAGTATTGTTTCTGATGCTACTGTCAAGTAACGTTTCTATCAAGTTAGTGTGAGGAGTATTGTTTCTGATGCTACTGTCAAGTAACGCTTCTATCAAGTTAGTGTGAAGAGTATCGTTTCTGATGCTACTGTCAAGTAACGTTTCTATAAAGTTAGCGTGAGGAGTATTGTTTCTGATGCTATTGTCAAGTATCGTTTCTATAACTTTGTGTGAAGAATATTGTTTCTGATGCTACTGTCAAGTAACGTTTCTATAAAGTTAGCGTGAGGAGTATTGTTTCTGATGCTACTGTCAAGTAACGTTTCTATCAAGCTAGTGTGACGAGTATTGTTTCTGATGCTACTGTCAAGTAACGTTTCTGTAAAGTTAGTGTGAGGAGTATTGTTTCTGATGCTACTGTCAAGTAACGTTTCTATCAAGTTTGTGTGAGGAGTATTGTTTCTGTTTTTATATGCTGCTTTCTAATTATGCTACTTGAAATGTGGAATATAAAGTCTTTAATCCAAACTGAAGGTTTCTCAAAACATTGGAGAGCAGTTTTTTAACGGTTTCCTCTGCCAACTGAAATAAATGACACGAGCTGACACGTGTAAGCGTTAAATTCTCTTTAGAGATTGAAAGACGAATTTTTTGTTAGCAAACCCTCTATAGCTGGCAAGCGATATTTTTTTCTCAATGAACCTACAAAGACTTGAAGGCAATATTTTTTTGTAAATAAGTAAACCCTCACTAACTGGAACACGATGTTTTGGTTAATAAACCCTCTCTATCTGGAAGGTGATATTTTAGCCAGTATATCCTCACTAAACAAAATACGATGTTTTGATTAATAATCCTCACAAACTGGTTGCTATTTTTTGACATGAAACTTTATAAACCGGAAGATTATATTTTTAGCCAGTATATCCTCACTAAATAAAATACGATGCTATTTTTTAACATGAAACCTTATAAACTGGAAGGTGATATTTTAGCCAGTATATCCTCACTAAACAAAATACGATGTTTTGATTAATAATCCTCACAAACTGGTTGCTATTTTTTGACATAAAACTTTATAAATTGGAAGATGATATTTTTAGCCAGTATATCCTCACTAAATAAAATACGATGCTATTTAACATGAAACCTCATATACTAGAAAGTGATATTTCAGCCACTATATCCTCACTAAATAAAATACGATGTTTTGGTTAATATCTCTCACAAACTGGATGCTATTTTTTAACATGAAACCTTATAAACTAGAAGGTGATATTTTAGCCAGTATATCCTCACTAAGTAAAATACGATGTTTTGGTTACTATCCATCACAAACTGGATGCTGTTTTTCAACATGAAACCTTATTAACTAGAAGGTGATATTTCAGCCAGTATATCCTCACTAAGTAAAATACGATGTTTTGGTTACTATCCATCACAAACTGGATGCTGTTTTTTAACATGAAAACTGATAAACTGGATGGTGATATTTCAGCCAGTATAATACCCACGTTGACTGAAAAACGACATTTTCTTCAATAAATGTTGGAGGCTAGAAAACATTTTTTTTCAATATACCCTCACTAATAGGAAAACGCTATTTTCGTCAGTAAGCCCTCACATGTAAATGGATATTTTATGTGACAGACCCCCTACGAAGTTCATGTTGTGGAACGAATACTGTGTTAACATCAAATAAATATTTTAAATGTGTTTTAAAGAATTTCTTCACAACTTCACTAACGTCTCGGGTTATACTGTACTGTTGGATATACAAGACTGTTTAGTGTAAGAGTTATTATTTAGTTTTCATAACAAGAGTGTTAAAAGTTAAAATATGTTGTGTGTGTGTAGTTCAGTTGTTGTAAATTTACGTCATATTACTCGAACCGTCTGTAATTTTCTTGTTGCCTTAAGTGAGTATTGTTACGACAGCGAAAGTCACGTGACGCTGCTGGCGCATTGGCACTGGTGGCGTGTGCGAGGAGTTTCTCGAATGATCGTGAATTTTTTGGTTGTTCGGGACGCCCTTTTTTTAGTATATATGACCGGCAAATAAGAGATAGAGAGATAGATATGCAGATAGATTGAAGATAGAAATAATTGAGTCAAGCGAACAGTAGACATCGTAAGTAAAGTGTGTGAATCACTGTGATTTATAGCGTGTGTTAAAAAAGTTAAGTGTATTACAATGTTGTATCGAGAAATAATAAACTAGTTGTTATGTATCTGCTTATTTGATAATTTCCCGTATAAATTCTTTCCGAGAAAATTCAGCGATACAAGTCCTTTCTTAATTAAAACTAGTTTATTCTTTTTTCGTTACTAACTTTGTAATACACTTAGTTTCCACAGTCACTTTAAACTTAACTACTTTTATAAACACATGCAAAAATTCACAGCGATTTACACACTTTACTTACAGTGCCTACTGCTCGCTTGACTCGATTATCTCAATTATTTCTCTTCAATCTATCTCCAGCTTATATACTAAAAAGAGGGTGTCTAGCAAACGCTGGAACATTCGTGAGATTGCTTGCTAAGTCACGATCCTTCTAGAAATTCCAGCATGCATGCTCCCAGCGTCACGTGCTTCCGCTGTCGTAATACTGTCCCTTCCTTTTATTGTTCATCCCGAACAATAGCCACTTACATTAAACCAATACATAATTAACAATAACTTGACTAACTGTACAGAATTTACAAACACAAAATTAAAATTCAACAAAGTCTCTTAATTTAATGTTCCATTATCAGTAACAGTCACATCAGTGGTAGTAACTTCATCAAGTAACTTCCCTTCTCTAAACCGGGTACAGTTTCTTCTTCGACAATGGTTTTTTCCGGTGACACGTTTTCAGCAGCCTCGTTTGTTCCATTGTTCACTTTGTTTCAACTGAAATGTCCTGGACCATGATAACGCCAAAGCCTGTTGGCATGCACAACCTTTGGTTAACCTCACCGACCATATTTTATTCGGAAAGTCACGTCTGAGAGACGATCCACTATGTCATATGGGCCTTCTCATGGAGAAGACAACTTAGGAGACTTCCCTTTGATCTTCCTGGGATTATACAACCACACCTTGTCTCCTGGTACAAAGCTCATTTCAGTAGATCTCTTATCATAACATAGCTTCATGGAATCAGCAGACGTTTTCAAGTTTGAACGCACTTCATGGTGAATATCATCCATCCTTTCCGATAACACTTTCACGAACTCTGAAACATTTTCAGGCAACTCTTCGTAAGGTGGGCGTCCTGTTATCAGATCCACTGGCAACCGAAGTTCCCGACCAAACATCACCTTTGCTAGAGTGTATCCAGTGGCTTCATGCTCTGCTGTTCTATAGGCCATCAACAGTAGAGGAAGTAAGACATCTCAGTCATCTCGGCAGCTATTACAAAACTTTGCCAATTCCTGTCCAAGTGTCGAACTGTGCCAAACAACTTGCAACATTCATGGAACACAGCTGATTCAAAGCTACGGCCTTGATCCGAATGCAGCTCGTATGGCATACCAAACCTGCATAAGAAATCACTAATAGCCGAAATTACGGTTGTAGCTTCTTGATTTGGTATTGCATATGCCTCAGGCCACTTAGTGAAATAATCCATCACCCCACAAATGTACTTGTTTCCAGCACAAGTTTCGGGCAAAGGACCAGCAATGCCAATTATTACTCGTTCCATTGGTGCACCAACTTGATATAAATTCATTGGAGCACGTCCCTTATGCTTGGGTCCCCTTTCTGCGCAACATGTACTGCAGGTCATGCACCATTCTTCCACATCTTTCCTCATACCTATCCAGTAAAATCTCAGTCGTAGGTGACTCAATGTCTTTTTAACTCCGAGATGTCCTCCTGTTAAACTATCGTGGGATTGACTCAGCACAACTTCCTGTAACTTTCTCGGTATAACTCTTTGCCAGGTCCTCAATTTCCCACCTACAGTCTCCCATCTTCGGACAAGACTACCATCTTCAAGCTTCAACTGGTCCCATTGTGCCCAATAGTTCTTTGTCACAGGGCTTAAGCTAAACACCTTCTACCAAGCAGGGCGCAAAACACTTGCTTGCAGAAAATCAATTATTGGCTTCAATTCTTGGTCTTTCTCCTTCTCTGCTTTAATATCTGAACCTGGTTCTATTTCGCCATCAACTCCTTCAGTCACTTTGACTTCAGCTTGATGGCACCTGGTTAGTTCAACCTGTCTTTTAACACTTACCGGAATTTGGCCTTTGTTGTTCCCGAACGTCATTTTATCAAAATTAACAACACACTTCCTCGTTAGTAAGAAGACCAACCCTAGTATGCATTGATCTTCAATATCAACCAAGTATACTTTGTTTCTGTCCTTTATGCCCATGAGCGCAATAGTTACCCACATTGGTCCCCACAACCTTGCATAATGTCCTGTCACACCACAGAACTTCTGTGTGGCTTCTGGTACTCCTTTGTGATCCAGCACCTTGATACTCACAAGGGTTTGCTGAGATGCAGAATCTATGACAAATTTGCACTTTTGGCCATCCAGCT
This sequence comes from Limulus polyphemus, assembly GCF_000517525.1. Lineage (NCBI taxonomy): Eukaryota > Metazoa > Arthropoda > Merostomata > Xiphosura > Limulidae > Limulus > Limulus polyphemus. The sequence continues at coordinate 48,852 of NW_013671297.1, forward strand.
TTCCTGTCACGTAGACAATATATGTGCTTGGCGTTTTACACCTAGCTGTTGGGTCTTTCACAATGGAGGTTGGTGGGCGTCCCTCGACACCAACCACTACTGGTTTCCCTGAGGCTGACTTATTGGTAGTATTCTTCTTACACTGGCTCCTTATATG
>NW_013671297.1:49958-51389 GCF_000517525.1 Limulus polyphemus
CTATAGTCTCTGTTCTTGTTTATTTTCTCGTTCTTCTTGTTTCCTTTCTTTTTCCCCCAACCACTCCTGAAATCTCCTATCTTGTTTCTTTTCTCGTTCTTCTTGTTTATTTTCTTTTTCCTCCAACAACTGCTCTAATCTCTCTTGTTTATTTTGCTGTTCAAGCTGCCACTGTTGCAGGTTTTCTTGTCACTGCTGTTGTCTCTCTTCTTGTTTCTTTTCTTTTTTCTCCTGCAACTGCTGTAATCTCTCTTCTTGTTACTTTTACTGTTTTTGTATTGCTGCCATCAAATCTACTAAGCTGTAGTTTGATTTGCCACTTCTCGTTTCCATCTTCTTCTTCTTTTTTTGTCCCACTCTCTGACACCAGTTTGTTACTATCTGCTTGTTTGATAATTTCTTGTAAACATTCTTTCCGAAAAACTTCAGCGATACAAGTCCTTTCTTGATCAAAATTAGTTTATTCTTTCTCGTTACAAACTTTGTAATACACTTAATTTCCATAGTCACTTTAAACTTAACTACTTTTATAAACACACGCTATAATTCACAGCGATTCACACACTTTACTTATGGTGCCTACTACTCGCTTGACTCGATTATCTCAATTATTTCTCTTCAATCTATCTCCAGCTTATATACTAAAAAAGAGGGCGTCTAGCAAACGCTGGGACATTCAGAGGTTGCCCACTAAGTCACGATCCTTCTAGAAACTTCAGCGCGCATGCTCCCAGCGTCGCGTGACTTCCGCTGTCGTAACATAGTTTTAATTAAGAAAGGACTCGTATCGCTGAAGTTCCTCGGAAAGAATTTATACTGGAAATTAAGGAAATTGTCAAACGAGCAGAGACGTAACAGTATTGTTAGATCATAGCATCTTGTAGTTTTTAAAAAGTTTTAGGCTTCAGTTGGGCAATGTATATAAAGGTGACTAAGTGAGCGTAAGTTAAGTTTAGTCAGAAAAAAGTTAGTTAGTGAAAGAAAACGTTAGCTGGCGTGCAAGTGATCAGCCTTAACTGGTGATTTTTATATTGTGTATCACAGCTGTATTGTAACAACAGAGATAGGAAAAATAATTTATCTTGTCAATTGGGTTCTAAAGTAACTGAACCAACCTGTATAGACTTTTAAACAGAAAAAAAAAGACAATTATTTAAAGCTCTGGATAAAACTGTGGTAATCAACAAAAGAAGTTTAGTCAGAAAATGTTAAGTTAGTAAAGGTAAAGTTAAACTGTGTGATTGTTAGTTTATTGTAACGGGCGATATCTTAAAGTGCGTTTCACAGTTTAACAGAGAATAATTTGTCTTTGTTTGTTCTGAAGTAACTGAACCCGGCTGAGGCCCCCCAGTGGCACAGTGGTATGTCTGCGGACTTACAACGCTAGAAACTGGGTTTCGATACTCCTGGTGGGCAGAGCACAGATAGCCC
>NW_013671297.1:52278-62393 GCF_000517525.1 Limulus polyphemus
AACAGGAGGACATCTCGGAGTTTTTACTGTATAGGTATGAGGCAACATGTGGAAGAATGGGGCAGGACTTTCAGTACAAGTTGGGCTAAAATGGGACCCAAGCATAAGGGACATGCTCCAATGAAGTCATATCAAGTTGGTGCATCAATGGAAAGAGTAGCCATTGACATTGCTAGTCCTTTGCCCCAATCTCATGCTGGAAACAGGTACATTTGTGTGGTGATGGATTATTTCACCAAGTGGCATGAGGCATATGCAATACCAAATCAGGAAGCTACAACTGTAGCTTTGGCTATTAGTGATTTCTTCTTCAGATTTGGTATGCCATACGAACTACTTTCGGATCAAGGACGTAACTTTGAATCAGCTGTGTTCCATAAATGTTGCAAGTTGTTTGGCATACGAAAGACCAGAACAACGCCACTTCACCCACAGTCTGATGGGATTGTAGAAAAGTACAACTGGACACTTGGACAGGAATTTGCAAAGTTTTGTAATAGCCACCAAAATGACTGGAATGTCTTACTCCTTCCACTGTTGATGGCCTATAGGACAGCAGAGCATGAAACCACTGGATACACTCCAGCAAAGTTGATGTTTGGTCGGGAACTTCGGTTGCCAGTGGATCTGTTAACAAGACGCCCACCTTATGAAGAGTTGCCTGAAAATGTGTTAGAATTCGTGAAAGTGTTATCGGAAAGGATGGATAATATTCACCATCAAGTGCATTCAAACTTGAAAACGTCTGCTGATTCGATGAAGTTATGTCAAGATAAGAGATCTACTGAAGTCAGCTTTGTACCAGGAGACAAGGTGTGGTTGTATAACCCCAGGAAGATCAAAGGGAAGTCTCCTAAGTTGTCATCTCCATGGGAAGGCCCATATGACATAGTGAATCGTCTCTCAGACGTGACTTTCCAGATAAAATGTGGTCGGCGAGGTAAGCCAAAGGTGGTGCATGCCAACAGGCTTTGGCGTTATCACAGTCCAGGACATTTCAGTTGAAACGAAGTGAACAATGAAACAAATGACGCTGCTGAAAACGTGTCACCTGAAAAAGCCACTGTCAAAGAAGAAACTCTACCCGGTTTTGAGAAGGGAAACAGTGAAGCTGTTCATGAAGTTACTACCACTGACGTGACTGTTACCGATAATGGAACATTTCCTGATGGAGCAGATGAACCCCACGTGAAGAAGAAGCCAACGAGATGGAGACCAGTACCGAAGAAGATACGTACTGTAAAATTAAGAGACTTTGTTGAATTTTAATTTTGTATTTATAAATTCTGTACATTTAATTAATTTATTGTTAATTTTCTATTGATTTAATGTAAGTGGCTATTGTTTGGGACGAACAATACTAAGGAAGGGGCAGTGTTACGACAGCGGAAGTCACATGACGCTGGTAACACGTAAAGCTTTCTAGAAAGATCGGGGAACATCACAACAACCCAGTATTTGCTAGGCGCCCTCTATTCGTGTATATAAATTCGCCAGACAATTAATCGGAATTGAATAGCGGACAGAGAGAATGAAGATAGAGACGGGCATATGAGTCAAGCGCGGTAGTAAATAAAGTGCGTGAATCGTTCGTTGAGAATTATAGCGTGTGTTTAAGTGACTATGGAAATTAAGTGTATTTCAAAGTTCTATTGAGAAAGAATAAACTAGTTTTATTTAAGAAAGGACTTGTATCTCTGAAGTTTTTCGGAAGGAATTTTTTACGGGAAATTAACAAACGAACAGAGACGTAACAATATGTTTGACTTGTTTTGAATATATTACTTTAAAACAAATGGATTGTGTGCTGTCGGTGTATTGTTCGAATTTATCATCAACAAGTCATAGACACTATCTGTAAAAAATGCAGCCCCTATAAAACTGACTTGTTTATGTATTTTGCTTAATTAAGGTGTGTAATAAATTTAACTTCCGTTCGTTCATTTCAGTTTTGATTTATTCAACCACTCCCTGTCTTACGTAAAATATCACGTGACTCAGTTCTATTAAAAACTGTTACGTCGTGAAGTCGTACCATGATATGTGCCGTTCGTCCTTGTAAAAGTTCGCGGGCAATGCGTCAACCATGGATGTTTCTAAAGTGATGAAACGGATGTACGTACTGACAGTAACTTCCGGCGTTTTACAGAGGGAGAGAGAGAATGTTAGGATGTAAATTTTTCGTTAACCGTCATACCAACATGGGAAATAATCCTGATTCCTGTTTATTTGTTTGTTGTGGTTTAACAAGAAATGTAAGAATTATACGAAAGCGTCAACTACTTCATTTACAATAATTTCAAATTAAAAACTGATCGTTGGGTTCATTAACTTACTGATTCGCAAAGACGTATTTTGGTTTTCAGTGTTTTTCATCGCGATATTTAACGTCATATTTTAGAATCCATGTTCAATCGCTGTACACCTGTCTCTGGGGTAAATAAGTCTAAATATCAATACTGTTAGGCTTAATATATGCCTTTAAAAGTCATAGAAACTATTTTAAAAGTCAAACAAATTTAGTAACAGGTGTTACGTCTCCGTTTGTTAATTAACTTTCCGTAACTTCGTTCCGACGAAACTTAAGCGACACAAGTCCTTTCTTAATAAAACTAGTTTATTCTTTCCGAATATAATTTTACCGATACAGTCAACTTCAACAATCGCGCTAAACAAACGCTGTAACGTCTCTCGTGCTCTCTGACTGCAGTTCAATTACTCACTATCTACACAGACATTACAGTTGTCACGTTGTCCCCTCTTATTTATACCCGCCTACCCCATCTAGCAAACACTAGAGCATTCATGAAGAAACAACATAGTTCTAGAACCGTGGCGTCACAGTGGTCATGTGACTCGCTGACGCAACACAGGCATTGACATAATATCATTGTTGTGGATGGGGGGTGGGGGTGGAAGTATTTTGGGGCTCCTGAAGGAGGTGATATTTCAAACATCGCGTGTCATTTAGTGAAATAACTCGACAGCAATAGGCCGAAATATACAGCTGTGTTTTCCACTCTTTAGAAATGGCTAACTTTATACATTTAATTTGTGATTTTTCACAAGAACTTTTTCACAAGAAAGAGTGAGGTCAATGATATATAGAGGTTTAATCATAGACACCACGTCTTTTTTTTATACTGAAATTCATTCAAAAAAAGTAAACGTATTAAATTCAAATGTAACTTTGGCGTAATACGGATGAATATATTGTTACGTCTCCGTTTGTTAATTGATTTTCCGTAACTTCGTTCCGACGAAACTTTAGCGACACATGTCCTTACTTAATAAAACTGGTTTATTCTTTCCGAATACAACTCCACCGATACACTTACTTTCAACAGTCACTCTATAACAAACGCTATATCAACGTACGTCAACAATACTTCTGACTGCAGTTCAATTACTCACTACCTACACACACTTCAATCCGTCACGTTGTGACCATCTTTTATATACCAGGCTACCCTATATCTAGTAAATGCTAGGGCATTCACCAAGGTACATGATAGTTCTAGAAACGTGGCGTGACACTAGTCATGTGACCTCGCTGACGCAACAATATATAGTCCGAAGTTTTACGACAGCCAGGTCTGACGTGGCAAGGTAATTAAAGCGATCGATTCGCAATCTGGGTTCGAATCCTCGTCCCACCAAAAATGCTCGCCCTTTCAGCCGTGAGGCCTAAGAATTAGCGATGGGTGGTGATGACTAGCTGCCTTTCCTCTAGTTTTTCACTGCTAATTTAGGGACGGATAGCGCAGATAGCCCTCGTGTATTCCAAACAAATACGACAAACAAGTGAACTGATTATCGTCTCACCGTAGTCTTCATAATAATTATCTATTTATTTGTTTTTGAATTTTCACTCAGAGTTCGAGAACTATGTGTACGTTGCTGCCTCTACTTTTGAACTGACCAGGGAGAACACAGCTATTCAACAGCACTCACCGCCAACTCTTGAACTATTTTTTGTCCGATCGAATATCCATGGCCCCAAAGAGCGGAACATATTTTGCACCAGTGGGACACAAATCGTGAATTCTCGACGTTACTGTCCGACCATGCTAATCACTGAGCCACGCCCAGTACTTCCTAATTGTATACGTTCTATCATTCAGTCTTTTCGATTTCGGTGAACTTCGCGACATATTCAACTGACATATAGAGTGTAGAGACTCACGTTGTCCCCAGACAACATGAAGTAATAACAACGAACTGATATATAGAGTGTAGAGACTCACGTTGTCCCCAGGCAACATGAAATAATAAAAATGAACTGATATATAGAGTGTAGAGACTCACGTTGTCCCCAGACAACATGAAGTAATAACAACGAACTGATATATAGAGTGTAGAGACTCGCGTTGTCCCAGGCAACATAAAATAATAACAATGAACTGACATATAGAGTGTAGAGATTCACATTGTCCCAAGGCAACAAGAAATAATAACAATGAACTGATATATAGAGAGTAGAGACTCACGTTGTCCCCAGGCAACATAAAATAATAACAATGAACTGACATATAGAGTGTAGAGACTCACGTTGTCTCAAGGCAACAAGAAATAATAACAATGAACTGACATATAGAGTGTAGAGACTCACGTTGTCCCCAGGCAACATGAAATAATAACAATGAACTGACATATAGAGTGTAGAGACTCACGTTGTCCCCAGGCAACATGAAATAATAACAACGAACTGATATATAGAGTGTAGAGACTCACGTTGTCCCAGGCAACATAAAATAATAACAATGAACTGACATATAGAGTGTAGAGACTCACGTTATCCCCAGGCAACATGAAATAATAACAACGAACTGATATATAGAGTGTAGAGACTCACGTTGTCCCCAGGCAACATAAAATAATAACAATGAACTGACATATAAGAGTGTAGAGACTCACGTTGTTTCCACGCAACATGAAATAATAACACTGATCAGGTATGATCGACAATGTATATACAAACTGAATGCTGAGTCATCTATATCAGCCAGTGACCTAACACATTTAACTCAGCTAAACTTATTAAAGATTCAATAAATAACCACATCAGATTACATAACAGCAACACAACTGGAGGTGACATAAGCTTAATTATATTATATGTAAAGCACACTTGGGGTGATTTAAGTTTCATTATATTATATAAAAACACACTGGATGTGACTTAAGTTTCATTATATTATACAGTAACACACACTGGAGGTGACTTAAATTTTATTATAATATATAGTATCACACACTAGAGGTAACTTAAGTTTCATTATATTATATAGTAATACAACTGGGTGTGACTTATGTTTCATTATATTATATAGTAACAAACTGTAGGTGACTTAAGTTTAATGATATTTTATAGTAACACACACTGGAGGTGGCTTATGTTTCATTATATTATATAGTAACATAACTGGAGGTGACTTAAATTCCATTATATTATATAAAAACACACAGGATGCTACTTAAGTTTCATTATATAATACAGTAACACACACTGGAGGTGACTTAAATTTTATTATATTATATAGTAACACACAGTTGAGGTGACTTAACTTTCATTATATTATATAGTAACACAACTGGAAATGACTTAAGTTTCATTATATTGTATAGTAACACAACTGGATATGACTTATGTTTCATTATATTGTATAGTAACAAACACTGGGGTGAGTTATGTTTCATTACATTATATAACAAAAACACTGGAAGTGACTTAAATTTCATTATATTACGTAGTAACACAACAGGATGTGACTTATGTTTTCTTATATTATATAGTAATAAAGTGGAGGTGAATTAAGTTTAATTATATTATATAGTAACACAACTGGAGATGACTTAAGTTTCATTATATTATATAGCAACACGACTGGATGTGACTTAAGTTTCATTATATTATGTAGTAACGCAACTGGAGGTGACTTATGTTTTCTTATATTATATTGTAAGACACTGGAGGTGAATTAACTTTCATTGTATTATATAGTAACACACTGGAGGTAACATAAGTTTAATTATATTATATAAAAAACAATGGATGTGACTTAAGTGTCATTATATTATGTAGTAACACACACTGGAAGTAACTTAAGTTTAATTATATTATATAAAAAAACAATGGATGTGACTTAAGTTTAATTATATTATATAAAAAACAATGGATGTGACTTAATTGTCATTATATTATATAAAAAACAATGGATGTGACTTAAGTGTCATTATATTATATAGTAACACACACTGGAAGTGACTTAAATTTCATTATATTATATAGTAACACAACTGGAGGTGACTTAAGTTTCAGCATATTATATAATAACACAATTGGAGGTGACTTAAGTTTCAGCATATTATATAATAACACAACTGAAGGTGAATTATGTTTCATTATATTATATAGTAACACACACTGGAGGTGACTTATGTTTCATTATATTACGTAATAACACTACAGGATGTTATTTATGTTTTCTTATATTATAGAGTAATACACTGGAGGTGAATTTAGTTTCATTATTTTATATAACAAACAATTACTGTGACTTAAATTGCATTATATTATATAGTAACACACACTGGAAGTGACTTAAGTTTCATTATATTATATATAAACACAACTTGAGGTGACTTAAGTTTCATTATATTATATAGTAACACACACACACACTGCAGTTGACTTATGTTTAATTATATTAAAGAGTAACACAACTGGATTTGACTTCAGTTTCATTATATTATATAGTAATATACTAGATGTGACTTCAGTTTCATAATACTATATAGTAATGTACACTGGAGGTTACTTATGTTTCACTATATTATATAGTAACACAACTGGATGTGACTTATGTTTCATTATATTATATAAAAAATACACTGAAGGTGACTTAAGTTTCATTATATTATATAAAAAACACTGGATATCACTTAAGTATCATAATATTATATAGTAACATACACTGGAGGTGACTTAAATTTCATTATATTATGTAGTAACACAACTGGATGTGACTTATGTTTCATTATATTATATGTAACACAACTGAAGGTGACTTGTGTTTCATTATATTATATTGTAACACACACTGAAAGTGACTTATGTTTCATTATATGACGTAATAACACGAAAGGATGTGACTTATGTTTTTTTATATTATAAAGTAATACACTGGAGGTGTATTAATTATATTATATAGTAACACACAGTGGTAGTGACGTAAGTTTCATGATATTATAAAGCAACACAACTGGATGTGACTTAAGTTTCATAATATTATATAAAAAAACATTGGATGTGACATAAATTTCATTATATTATATAGCAATACACACTGGAGGTGATTTAAGTATCAGTATATTGTACAATAACACACGTTGGAGGTTACTTATGTTTCATTATATTAAATGTAACACACACTGGAGGTGACTTAAGTATCATTGTATTATATAGGAACACACACTTGGGTGACTTATGTTTTATTATAATATATAATAACACACACTGGAAGTGACTTAAATTTCAATATATTATATAGTAACACACTCTTGGGGTGACTTATATTTCATTTTTTTATATAGTAAAACACAATGGATGTGACTTTAATTTCATTATATTATATAGTAAAACACACTGGATGTGACTTTAATTTCATTATCTTACATAGTAACATACACTGGAGGTGACTTAAATTCCATTATATTATGTTGTAACACAAGTGGAAGTGACTTAAGTTTCATTATATTGTATAGTAACACACACTGAGGTGATTTATGTTTCATTATATTATATTTAACACACACTGAGGTGATTTATGTTTCATTATATTATATGTAGCACAAAAGAAGGTGACTTATGTTTCATTATATTACATAGTAACATACACTGGAGGTGACTTAAATTCCATTATATTATGTTGTAACACAAGTGGAAGTGACTTAAGTTTCATTATATTGTATAGTAACACACACTGAGGTGATTTATGTTTCATTATATTATATTTAACACACACTGAGGTGAATTAAGTTTCATTATATTATATAGCAACACAAACTGGGGTAACTTATGTTTCATTATATTTTGTAGTAACGCAAGTGGAAGTGACTTAACTTTCATTATATTATCTAGTAACAAAACTGGAGGTGACTTATGTTCCATTGTATTATGTAGTAACGCAACTATATAATATAAGAAAACATAAGTCACTTCCAACCCAGTGTGTTTTTTATATAATATAATGAAACATAAGTCACCACCAGTGTGTTTTACTATATAATATAATGAAACATTAGTCACCCTAGTATGTGTTACTATATAATACAATGAAACTTAAGTCACCTCGAGTGTGTTTTACTATATAATATAATGAAACTTAAGTCACATTAAAGTGTGTTTTACTATACAATATAAAGAAACATAAGTCACCCCCAAAGTGTGTTACTGTATAATATAATGAAACATAAGTCACCACCAGTGTGTTTTACTATATAATATAATGAAACTTAAGTCACATCCTAGTGTGTGTTACTATACAATATAATGAAACTTAAGTCACCTCCAGTGTGTTGCTATATAATATAATGAAACTTAAGTCACATCCATGTTTTACTATACAATATAATGAAACTTAAGTCACCTCCAGTGTGTTGCTATATAATATAATGAAACTTAAGTCACATCCATGTTTTACTATACAATATAATGAAACATAAGTCACAAAAGTGCGTGTTGCTATATAATATAATGAAACTTAAGTCACATCTAGTTTGTCTTTTTATATGGTATAATGAAACTTAAGTCACGTCTACTGTGTGTTGCTAAACAATATAATGAAACATAAGTCACCCCAGAGTGTGTTACTAAACAATATAATGAAACATAAGTCACCCTAGAGTGTGTTACTATACAATATAATGAAACTTATGTCACTTCCCTTGTGTGTTACTATATAATATAAGAAAACATAAGTCACTTCCACTTGCGTTACTACATAATACAATGGAACAAAAGTCACCTCCAGTTTTGTTACTAGATAATATAATGAAAGTTAAGTCACCTCAAGTGTGTGTTACTATATAATATAATGAAACTTAAGTCACCCCCAGTTTGTGTTGCTATATAATATAATGAAACTTAATTCACCTCCAGTGTATTAGGACTTAAGTTTCAGTATATTGTATAGTAACACACACTGGAGGTGACTTATGTTTCATTATATTATATAGTAAAACACACTGGACGTGACTTTAATTTAATTATATTATATAGTAATACACTGGAGATGGCTTAAGTTTCATTATATTATATAGTAACACACTGGAAGTGACTTATGTTTCATTATATTATATAGTAATACACTTGGGTGACTTATGTTTCATTATATTATATAGTAACACACTTTTGGGGTGACTTATGTTTCATTATATTGTATAGTAAAACACACTGGATGTGACTTAAATTTCAGTATATTATATAGTCATACACACTGGAGTTGACTTATGTTTCATAAATTATCTAGCAGCACACACTGGAGGTACCCATCATTTGTCTGCGTAATGATGCTAATAACACAAAAATCCTAACTTTCACACATTTCATTTATAACATAACATATTATTACCGTTTTATTTATTACCTACCTAAAGTTTTTTTATACGTTTTACGAGCTCAATATTTATATACTTAAACATGGTATTCATTGCGAGATGGTCAAGGTGACACTGCAAGAAGAGTTATTAACCAAAATAGTCGCAGTAGGTTACTTTCTGTGACGTGCTTTCAACACCCAGCTCTTTAATGGCTTTCCACAGTGTTTCACGCTATTAGTAAATTGACAGTCATTTTACGGGTCGAAGTTGAAAGGTCACAGGTCAAAGTAAGAAGTGGATATATCTCAAGAAATTGCTCTTAATATCAACCTTATGGTGGCTGTTGTAGTAAAAAGCTCATCTAATTTTATGTATTGTTACGTCTCCGTTTGTTAATTGATTTTCCGTAACTTCGTTCCGACGAAACTTTAGCGACACAAGTCTTTACTTAATAAAACCTGGTTTATTCTTTCCGAATACAACTTTACGATACACTTATTTTCAACAATCGC
>NW_013671297.1:63393-65077 GCF_000517525.1 Limulus polyphemus
CATTAACTATTTTCATCCTGATAGAACATTGATACAGAATCATGATTTTATTATTTTAATCCTGATAGAACATTGTTACACAATCATGATTTTATTATTGTCATCCTGATAGAACATTGTTACAAAATCATGATTTTATTATTTTTAATCCTGATAGAACATTGTTACACAATCATGATTTTATTATTTTAATCCTGATGGAACATTGTTACACAATCATGATTTTATTATTTTTATCCTGATAGAACATTGTTACAAATTTCTGTTATCCATGTGATATCGACTTTCAAGCTCAGCTGAAATCACAGACTTACCTGAATTCGTGAATCAAACAAGACAAATCCTAAACAATAGATAAAGAACAGAGTGATAATCTTAAATTCACTTTCTGTTGTTATCTAGTGATTTAGTCTTTGGAAACAAGTTAGTTAGTTAACCCAAAATTGATTACATCCGATGTTGGATTATCTCCTCGTTCTGATTGGACAGACACTTCTGACGTCACCTACAACTTACATGAAAGGCCTACTTTCTTACTCTACAGTCTAAAGTGTTCTAATTTTGTTTTTGATATATATTTTTGTTAATGTTAAATACCATTTTTTAAATAAAAATATTTTATGGGCTATATTTATAAAGCCTGGAACTTTAAGAAATTAAGCCAGGGTGAGGAGCCATTAACGTCCTATAAGCGAACCTATAATTTATGATATTGCCCAGTTAGTGGTAGAATTAAAGCAACGACCTAACGCACATCTTTACCGGTGGTTTCGGTTGCACAATACTAGCCATAGTGGAACGTTGAAATCCTGTTTGTTAAATCCTGTCCTGGCCTTGGAAACGATTGTAATAGACAGGGTTACGACAGCGGAAGTCACGAGACGCTGGGAGCATGCGCGCTGGAGTTTCTAGCGAAGGTCCGAGTGTTTGCTAGATGCCCTCTTTTTTAGCATATAAGCCTGGCGAGAAAAAAAAAGCAGATAGATGGAAGAGATAGATTGAAGGTATAGATAATTGAGTCAAGCGAACAGCGGGCCCCGTAAGTAAAGTGTGTGAACCACTGTGATTTATAGCGTGTGTTATAAAAGTAGTTAATTTTAACGTATTGTTACGACAGCGGAAGTCACGTGACTCTGGTAACAAGTCATGAGATTGTCGAAGGATTGTGACTTTTCCTGGCAACTCTAGTTTTTTCCAGGCGCCCTCTATGTTAGTATATAAGCCCGGCAAATAATTGCAGATAGACAGATATAGAGACAGATAATTGAGTCAAGTGAGCGGTAATGACCGTAAGTAAAGTGCGTGAATCGTTGTGAATTATTGTGTATGTTTAAGTTAAAGTTACTGTGGAAATTCTTTGTATTGCAAAGTTGTATTGAGAAAGAATAAACTAGTTTTATTTAAGAAAGGACTTGTATCGCTGAAGTTCCTTGGGAATAAATTATGTCAGAAATTAACAAACGAGCAGATATGCAACAAATTGGTGTCAGAGAGTGGGACGGAAATAAAAAAGAAGAAGAAGATGGAAACGAGAGGTGGCAAATCAAACTACAGCTTAGCAAATTTGATGGCAGCAAAAGAGAGAAGAAGAACGAGAAAATAAACAAGAAGAGTGACAAAAGAAACAAGAAGAGATTACAGCAGTTGTTGGAGGAAAAAGAAAAGAAACAAGAAGAGAGACAAC
>NW_013671297.1:65600-70521 GCF_000517525.1 Limulus polyphemus
TGTGATAAGAAATAATGACATTATCCATCTGTTACTATGGTGTATATTAGAGACAGTGTGATAAGAAATAATGACATTATCCATCTGTTACTATGGTGTATATTAGAGACAGTGTGATAAGAAATAATGACATTATCCAACTGTTACTATGGTGTTACTGTCTCTAATATACACCATACTAACAGTTGGATAATGTCATTATTTCTTATCACACTGTCTCTAATATACACCATAGTAACAGTTGGATAATATCATTATTTCTTATCACACTGTCTCTAATATACATCATAGTAACAGTTGGATAATGCCATTATTTCTTATCACACTGTCTCTAATATACACCATAGTAACAGTTGGATAATGTCATTATTTCTTATCACACTGTCTCTAATATTCATTATTTCTTATCACACTGTCTCTAATATACACCATAGTAACAGTTGGATAATGCCATTATTTCTTATCATACTGTCTCTAATATACACCATACTAACAGTTGGATAATGTCATTATTTCTTATCACACTGTCTCTAATATACATCATAGTAACAGTTGGATAATGCCATTATTTCTTATCATCCCAACAGCTAGGTGTAAAATTCCAAGCACACATAGTGTCTACGTGACAGGAAAGCTGGATGGCCAAAAGTGCAACTTTGTCATAGATTCTGCATTTCAGCAAACCCTTGTGAGTATCAAGGTGCTAGATCACAAAGGAGTACCAGAAGCCATGCAGAAGCTCTATGGTGTGACAGGACATTATGCAAGGTTGTGGGGACCAGTATGGGTAACTATTGAGCTCATGGGTATAAAGGACAGACACAAAGTATACTTGGCTGACATTGAAACTACTTTTGCAACTAGCTCGATAACCTTAAATCAGACCCTTCTACCTTTTGGAAAACTTTTAAAAGCATATGCCGTGAAAATAATGATACAGGCAACATATCGTATGAAAACCTCACAACCTCTACTGATAAACAAAAAACAAAAATTTTAGCACAATATTTCGAGAAAACATTTGTTACCCCATAGAACGCCAGATTCAGAAGTAAACACCAGGACAAGATCAACTCCTTTATCAACGCTAACATTGCTTCCTTTTTCACCTCTTTCCCGGTCAACAAACTCCAACACCACACCCCGAAATCACCTCAAGACATATCTACCCCTATAACCACACCTGAAAACTCTCAAAAATAAAGCTCCCGGCGATGACAAAATCCCCAAGGTAGTTCTAAAAAACGCATCCCCCAAACTTCTGACACATCTCACTAACTTATACAATCTATCTTTTTTCTCGGGTTATCTCCCCAATGCATGGAAGTCAGCACTCATCACGGTTATCCCCCAAAAAAGCACCCAATCATTAAATCCAAGTGATTTCAGACCCATAAGTTTAATTAACTGCACTGGCAAACTTATAACGACAAGGTTATTATGGATTATTGTGGTTATTATGGATGCTAGAAAACAACAATACACTATCACACATCCAGAACGCGGAACGCAAAAACAGGCAGACTGCTGACCACCTCGTTCGACTAATTGAAACCATGTTTACAGGATTTAATAAGCTACAGGCCGCTATTGCCACATTCTTAGACGTGCAGAAAGCTTTTGACACGGTTTGGCACAACGGGCTTAAGTACAAATTAATAAAGCACAAAATACCCACGACTTTCACAAAATGGATTTCTAACTTCTTATACAATAGATCTGCGAAAGTTAAAATCAACACTTTAGTCTCACAACCCATCACGTTTAACGCAGCTGTACCGCAGGGGTCTGTCTTAAGCCCTCTGCTGTATACACTCTTCCTTAACGACTTACCACAGCCAAACACGCCTCTCACGCATGCCTCACAATACGCCGACGATATAGCCCTATGGAGCACCTCCTTGGACCCTCCACTAGCCGCAAAGAAACAGCCCTTGACAAAATCACACAGTGGTGAAACAAGTGGCGGATCATACTCAGTCCCACTAAAACCCAGGAAATCATACTCTACCGTAGATTAAACAAAATACTCAAGCATTTTAAGGAAATTTGCAAGAAAATCAAAACAAGAATAGCCTACCTCCACAAAATTAGTCACCACGCCCACGGATGTAGACCACAAATAATCATGTACATTTACAAAACATTTATCAGACCATTATTATATTACATGTAACACGAATAATAACCAACAGCAGATTTTACAAAATAAAGTAATATGCCTCGCTTACCGCCTCCCTCACTACACACCCGCGTGCTACGTTGAAAAACACACATCACTACACACTATTCAAGACAGCACTTATAAACTCGCCGCCAAACACTACAAAAAAGCCACCCACCGAAATTCACTCACAGCCGAATTTCATAAAATTGGCGCCACCCCCAAACCATGGAGAAAATATCTATCCCCATACAACATAGCCCCATATAACATGATACACAACACCACAATGATCCACAGAACTATTCATAATATATTATATTATTTGCATAACCATTTCACTGTTCAGTATATTTCCAGGTCTTCAACCCGTCAATAGATCTTCACCTGGGCACTAGTCGGGCTTCTATTCGGTCCCGACTAGTGAAAGTGGGTTTTCTCGGGGTACTTCCGTTTCCCCCCACATCAAATTATTTGGCATTGGATCTATAGATCCCAGCCTAGGCAATTGGATCCACTGATCCCTGCCAGGCCCGTTTGCTTCATGTTGTTTCGATAACTTGTCAAAAATCGGCTGTCGACTTACTCCTTCTTCAAGATCAACCGGCCTCTGCTACGCCTTGGACTTGCCTTCACTTCTGTCAACTTGCCTCATCATCATACGTATATATACGGGAATATATATATATATATATATGTGATTTTTTTTCTCGCCCATACGGCTCATTAATCCGCTGATCATTAATTGAAACCTAACCTTATGCCACGAGCAGGGTAAAGGAGGATTGCTAATCTTCGAGCACCCTTGATTAGTAATTATTTCCTAGGAGATAATTATTTTCAGATCAAAATAACTGCCAGGAACAAACCAGCGACATAGGCAGATAGATTGCAGAAATAGATAGATCGGAGAGAGATAGATAATTGAGTCAAACGAACAGTAGACACCGTAAGTAAAGTGTTTGAATCACTGTTATTTATAGCGTGTGTTATAAAGGTTGTTAAGTTTAAAGTGACTGTGGAAATTCTGTGTATTATAAAAAGTTGTATCGAGAAAGAATAAACTAGTTTTAATCAAGAAGGGACTTGTGTCACTGAAGTTTCTCGGAAACAATTTATACCGGAAATTAACAAACAAGCAGATACGTAACAACATGTATGTAATACTTTTACATTGTTGCAAGATCTGTTTTCTGCAAATACTGAGTGATAACTGAAAATCTTGAGTCATTTAACCTGGCAGGTTTATTAATAACGAACAGCGAATAGTATTTTGTCATAATGTAAAGGCCTTACTTAAAACAAAACAATTATTATAAGAGACAAAAATAGGATAAACTAGACCACCGTGACCCGTTGGGTCAACCACTATTCAGAGGTTATGAAGAATTCAAACTAATTACAATATTGCACCGAAATGAAGGTTTATTTGAGATAATTTAATTAAATATTTCAATCCATTCGTGTTATTCGTAATTCAAGGAAAGATATTTGATTGTTGATCGGGAGTAAAAGGAAAGACCATTTCTTCTTTCAAAAAAGCGAAGTAAGAAGTTTCGTAAAAAGCGCGAACGGTAGTGTGATGTAAAATTACTCATGCTAGAAATTTTCATAAAAGTGACCAGAAATTATTTCTTATCATACTGTCTCTAATATACACCATAGTAACAGTTGGATAATGTCATTATTTCTTATCACACTGTCTCTAATATACATCATAGTAACAGTTGGATAATATCATTATTTCTTATCACACTGTCTCTAATATATACCATAGTAACAGTTGGATAATGCCATTATTTCTTATCACACTGTCTCTAATATACATCATAGTAACAGTTGGATAATGTCATTATTTCTTATCATACTGTCTCTAATATACACCATACTAACAGTTGGATAATATCATTATTTCTTATCACACTGTCTCTAATATACACCATACTAACAGTTGGATAATGTCATTATTTCTTATCACACTGTCTCTAATATACATCATAGTAACAGTTGGATAATGCCATTATTTCTTATCACACTGTCTCTAATATACACCATAGTAACAGTTGGATAATATCATTATTTCTTATCACACTGTCTCTAATATACATCATAGTAACAGTTGGATAATGCCTTTCACGATGGGGGTTGGTAGGCGTCACTTAACACGAACCACTACTGGTTTCCTGCAGCTGACTTATTGATGGTATTCTTCTTACACTGGCTCCTCTTATGTCCTTGCTCTCCACAGTTCCAACAACCTTTTGCCTTTCCTGCCGTGACATCTTCCCTGTGTTGAAGTTGCCAGCATTGAGCTCTCTTGCGCCCAGGTTTGTTACAGTGCCAGCAAAGTCCCTCAAACTTCTCTAAAAGCTGCCCTTTTCTGGCCTTGAATCCTGATGACTGTACCAACCTTGGTACCTCTGTGCTTGACTTAATGTGGGATTCAAATTCAAGAGCTCTGGCCATTGCATCCTGCATAGTAGAGGGGTGTGCTTGCTTCACTTGTATCTTCAGTTGTGGACTGTCCAAGGCATCTACAAACTGATCCCTCAGCAACAGCTTGAGGACATCGGGTGGTGCAGTTGGATAGGCCTTGTGTGCCATACTTTCCAAATCCTGTGCCAGCTCTTGCAGGCTCCCCCTTTAGCCCTGTAGACTTCAGACTGATTTTCAGTTCCATACCTGAGCTCTAGAGCAGCTACTAGTGCTCTATAGTTGTGCCTGTCGTCTGCTGACAACTGTCCAAGTATTTTCAGT
>NW_013671298.1:0-5008 GCF_000517525.1 Limulus polyphemus
CATGCCGGGCCGAATTTAATAGAAATACACATGTACATTATTTTACTGTGTCAGAATGAGCTATCAGTAACTGTTTTAATTTTAGACTAAACGATCTATCTAACAGTAGTTTCTGACTAGATATACTAAGAATATCATTTGACACTTTAAGGAACCCGCTATTTTGTTAGTGATTAACGCTTTCTTATAACAAAGTCACATCGTAACGCTTTCTTATAACAAAGTCACATTGGGCAATCTGCTGAATCAAACCCCTGATTTTAGCGCTGTAAATCCGTAGACCAGTGGGGGACGTTTTGTTAATGTTTCTAAATGTATCATTGATACCACAACTAATAATCGTTTTACGCTTCTTAATGCGTTTTTTTTTTTCGATGATAAATTACAGTGAAACTGAAGTTTCAAGATGAAAAAATTTATTAGTTTTTAAACTTTGCGGAGCAGACTGGAGGACTAAAACAACGTTTACAAAACAAAAAAAAAAAACGACTAACCGTACTCCAGCGAAAAACGATTTTATTCAAACAGGACAAAACTGAATGTAACGCTGTAACCCTTAAAAAAAATGCGGAAGCCGAAACGTTGAGTTTGAATGAAATCGTTTTGTTTTTCTGGAGTGTGGTTAGTCGTTTTTCTGTTTTAAGAGCAGTTATGCCTTCCATATTGATTTATCACAGACCGTAGCATTTCAAGTAATAGGGTGGGGAAGTGTAAAAATATATGGGAATGGCCAAGTATGTTTAACAGGGTTATCAAGAATTAATACGGTAGTTATGTTGTAGTAAGTGCAATAAATTAAATGTTATTATTTTTCATAAGTAATATTTACTTTTATTACAGTAATTTATTTTACCTCTTGCAGCTCATAGAACGGCTCTGAGTTTCTTTTGTTTTGAAATACAAACTTTTAGCTCATAGTTACACCATCTCTCGACCGATTTGAGAACTAATTACACTTTTGTACTCGGGAGGTCAAACCCTTTTCATTGATGTATTTTAACACGCCCAAGGTTTCACAGATTAATTTATTCTAATCCTGTCTAAAATAATTTCAACGTGAGGGTAGGCTGGTAGAGATCCTGATGAGTAATAAAATCGAATCTGGTATACACGCGCCCCACTCTTGGTATTTCTAGCACATAAAAAAAAAAGCCAATGAAAAGGGAAACAAAGGTCTCATAGATTAATTTTCTTTAATCCTGTCTTAATGAATTTCAAGCAATGCGACTATTGAGGATTATTGAGGACTATTGAGGATTCTCTATTGTTTCCTACAAACAATGTGTAGGTTGTAATTTTTATTTTTATAATTTTCATACGAAGCTACATAAAAATCTATCTGCACGTGGAGCTCGGTTAGTTTCAAATATTACAATACGTGTCAGTACCCTCTGAAAAATAGTACCATACTTAGCAGTCGGCTCTAAAGGACGCTACAATACCTATCACTTGCCACTGATAATTAATTACCTGGTAAATATATAAATTATTATAAACACTTCACCATTAACTTTTAGTAAAAGGACATCAACGTATGTATTGTTACGACAGCGGAAGTCACGTGACGCTGGTAACACGTCATGAGATTCTCGAAGGATCGTGACTTTTCCTGGCAACTCTAGTCTTTTCCAGGCGCCCTCTATTTTAGTATATAAGCCCGGCAAATAATTGCAGATATAGAGATAGAGACAGATAATTGAGTCAAGTGAGCGGTAGTGACGAGATTACAAACGTATTGACTGTGGAAATTCTGTGTATTATAAAGTTGTATCGAGAAATAGTAAACTAGTTTTAGTTAAGAAAGGACTTATAATGGTTGGAGACCTTGTCGAAACGTTTTATATTTACTGTTATGTTAAACTTAAAGTTTTTCTTCATTACCCATTCAAGCCGTTTCCAGCCGTTATTAGTCTCAAAGTGGGTTCCTCGTCGTCGAATAAGAAAGGACTTGTATCGCCGAAGTTTCTCGGAAACAAACGAACAGAGACGTAACAGTATTTTTCAAAACCCTATACAAATATATCCAAAATGCCCCCCCCCCCAATAAAAAAATCTGTAAGATCGTAGTGGGTTCTATACATTATACTTAGGGTGTACTTCATCAAAAATATGAGAAACGTGTTACCAGTTGCCACGCTACCTTTTCTATGCCTGAGTAAAGTGACTTATGAAGACAATCAAGCTCCCTGGTGGCTCAGTAGCAAGTCTGGGGGTTATTACGTCAATATTCAAGGTTTGGTACCCGCTTTGGGTTGAGTACAGGTGGTCTATTGTTTAGTTTGCGCTTAACAACAAATGATTGGACAGTGTTCGCCAGTTAGTATTAAAAGATAAATTTGCCAAGTCTACCAGAGAAATGTTGATTTCGCGCTCAGAATAATTTTTATTTTAATAATTGTTAACTTGAAGAGAAAAAAAAGAAGATATTAACACTTCGTTTCTACAAACATTTTGTAAATACGCGACTTGTAGATAAATTTCCTAAATTGTTATCCTTTTAAAACAACTCTTCTGTTACACTTTTGTCAGCTAATAGGGGATGCCATTCGTTTGTATTACACACGTAGAGAACGAATCATTAGGAGTTAAGCCCCTGTTAACGAGAGTTTAGCGTTGGAACCCACGAATAAGACTTGTTTACATACGATCCTTTCTGATATAGTCTTTATGGTCAGTGAACGTAAATCGACATTATCAGAGTGCAAGACAAACAAGACGTGGTTCTGTTTAATCCGCTAATACGTGGCTTTCAGGGAAAAGGAAAACGTATTGTTTATTATGCCAGCTGATTGTACATCGTGGTAAATAACACTCGTTTCTATTTTTCTCCGGATACACAATTAAAATAAACGCCTTAAAACGTAGATGGGTTAACTTTGGACGTTTATTAACGACCTAATCTACCAGCTCAGTTAGTTGAGTGAAATGTAAACAGTTCAGAAATCTCTGCCGACAGTTCTAAAAGAACAATGTACCTACCAACTCGAATACACGCTTAAAACCCCGAATTTACAAATACTGTGGGGATTCTGTCTCGTTCCTTTTCCTGCGTATTTTATGAACGTAATTCTATTTTTCCTAACGTATAAAACAGTTGGACAACGAATATATGCCAAGTAAAAAAACAATTACCCAATTCAGTACTTAATCCAGCGAGGTACTTTGACATTTGTCTCGTACTTTTGTGTTTGGACGTGTAAGTTCACGTACTGGCAACGCTGAAATCCGGGGTTCGATTCCATCCGTTCACTGTGTAGCTTTGCGCTAAAAAGACAACCAACGGAAATTATTTGCTGGCTGAGACATTCGTTTCGTATGTGATAAAACTTCGTAGACAGAACTACGAGCTACACTTTCATTTAGCGTTTATCCACCTTCTGTCAAGACAGGTAGGGCTGGAAACGGCATAGTGGTTAACGTGCTGGGCTGCGTATCTGAAGGTTCACCACCTTCTGTCAAGACAGGTAGGGCCGGAAACGGCATAGTGGTTAACGTGCTGGGCTGCGTATCGGAAGGTTCATTACCTACTGTCAAGACAGGTAGAGCCGGAAACGGCATAGTGATTAACGTGCTGGGCTGCGTATCGGAAGGTTCACCACCTTCTGTCAAGACAGGTAGAGCCGGAAACGGCATAGTGGTTAACGTGCTGGGCTGCGTATCGGAAGGTTCACCACCTTCTGTCAAGTCAGGTAGGGCCGGAAACGGCATAGTGGTTAACGTGCTGGGCTGCGTATCTCTTCTGAAAAAAGCCAAACAGTTTTCTGCAACTTATTTCATCGACAATCATGTGTTTGTTTTTAAGCGCACAGCTACACAATGGACTAGCTACGTTCTCCCCACTGCGGGTATCGAAACCCGATATTTAACATTATAGACTTACCGCTGAGCCGTCAGAGGGAGCTGCCACGGTCATAGTTGGTTCTTGTCTATTTTTTCTAATGATTTTTTTTTTCGCGACGTCAAAGAGTGAAATATTTCTCATCATTGTTTGTTTCAAATACTCGAACGGAGCTGCACGAGAGCTAATTTTAAACTAATAGATTAAAGGGAAAACAGTTGTTCAATAGCACCCACCGCCAACTTTTGAATCACTTTAATCGAATGGTGGGAGTTAACCCGCGACCCTGAAGTACGGGACACGAACCCTGGACACTCGGATTCATAGTCTGGCATTACTGCGTCATATAGCCCATACTAACCATCAAAACGTTTTTTGTTTTTTTTGCAGTGGCGAATCTATCTAACGATGACGTCACTCGGGTATTCTCGAATTCCGTGGACCAACGTTTCCGCCAACTCTTTTCCAAAGAGAAGCACTATTCACGGGAAGCCACTCACCTAGATGGAGATCAACTTCCGAAAAAACACGAGACTCCAAAAAAACCCGAAAATGATCGAATCCTTTCCAACAGTGGTCAACCGTGGAGTTTTGAATCGGCTATTCGCAAGCGTGGTCGAGACTGTATGAAAAAATGTATTGCTCAGAGGGTCCTCCACCCAGTCCAGTGTTACTCTTTATGTTAACACCAGCATGTTTCGGTGTTGTCTTCGATTTATTAGGTAAAACACATTTTATACAAGTTAACATGCTGTTTACTGAATCATAACAATGTGATATTTCATTGTTTATTTCGTTAGGCTTCAAACAGTAATTACTTTGATCAAGTTGTTCAGAATTGTTACTTTGCTGGAGTTCTGTTGATATTTTGCCAAGACTGCACGCAGTGTTTATTTTGTTAGGTTCTACACGGCAGACAGTTTCCTGGGGTTATTCAAAGCGATTACGTTGTTAGGTTTTACACAGCAGACAATTTGAGGGGGTTATACACAATGGTTATGTTGTACATGATGGAGAGTTTGAGGGGGTTATACACAGTGGTTATGTTGTACATGATGGAGAGTTTGAGGGGGTTATACACAGTGGTTATGTTGTACATGATACACAGTTTGAGGGGGTTATACACGGTGGTTATGTTGTACATGATGGAGAGTTTGAGGGGGTTATACA
>NW_013671298.1:5899-19526 GCF_000517525.1 Limulus polyphemus
GGTTATGTTGTACACGATGGACAGTTTGAGGGGTTATACACAGTGGTTATGTTGTACACGATGGACAGTTTGAGGGGGTTATACACAGTGGTTATGTTGTACACGATGGACAGTTTGAGGGGGTTATACACAGTGGTTATGTTGTACACGATGTACAGTTTGAGGGGGTTATACACAGTGGTTATGTTGTTGAATTTTACTAGATATAGGAACAGGGGTTATGTGTCTTCACTGTAAAGCTCGGATTAAGGAATAAGGGTAAGATGTAAAACTAAAGCAGATTGTGGATTATACTGTAAAACTAAAGCAGATTGTGGATTATGCTGTAAAGCTACAGCAGGTTGTGGATTATACTGTAAAACTAAAGCAGATTGTGGATTATACTGTAAAACTAAAGCAGATTGTGAATTATTCTGTAAAACTAAAGCAGATTGTGGATTATGCTGTAAAACTACAGCAGGTTGTGGATTATGCTGTAAAACTACAGCAGGTTGTGGATTATGCTGTAAAACTACAGCAGGTTGTGAATTATACTGTAAAACTAAAGCAGATTGTGGATTATACTGTAAAACTAAAGCAGATTGTGGATTATACTGTAAAACTAAAGCAGATTGGGAATGTGTTATTCATCTCGACTGTAGATTTAAGCTTAAAACACAGGTGTTGACTAATTTTTTTTTCTGTGTGGATTAAAAATAAACACATAATTAACCCCCAGGAGGCGTCAAACCTCTACCAGCAGAGGGCTACAGAATCGGTCCTAAAGTGGTTTAATATGCTTTATAATACTGTTTATAAAGACGTATGAGCATTAGATATAACCGAGTAGAAAAGAAATAGACGTAATAAAAATAATATGTTAGATAAATAAAACATTTTATTTCGCTAAAAACTTCTTTTAATTGTTCTTAATTTTTTTCTTAGTGTCTTCTCCTTTCCAGTAGAAATGAAGCTAGAGGTCTCCACATCAAGAAAGTTTAGAGTAACAGCTCATGTACATCCAAAATAAACTTCCGAATGATCTCGGAAATGACGTACAAAAAGAAATACATGTGAAAAAAAAACCCTTACAGTACATCTAAAACCCGCAACTGTTTCTTAACTAACAGAATTGTAATGTTTTTATTTCCTAAATAATTTTTTTCTTCAAACATCAATAAAAATAAAGTAATGACCGATTGTTGAAATGTTTCCGGACAGGCTTCAGTTGTGTTTTTATAATAGAACAAGCACGTGTTTGTAGATTTGGTTGTGAATAGACCCGATGAATAAAAGGCAGTCAATGCCATTTGTTGTTGTTGTTGTGGACTTACTTTTTATAAAGATTATAAGTGTATAATAAGATGCATTGCATAAAAGATACTCACATTTTTTTTCGGTCAAACCACTGCTTGAAATGCTAAGGAAATCGTCTGGAGCTAGAAGCACATTAATTCTTTTGTGTCCGTCTCGTGTTTTCCAATCACACTGTTCTACTTATAAAGTCATATTTCATAATGCACAAACTCGTATAATTCTAGTCAATAGAATGAAAATAACCCGCATTCTGGTTGTTTTTGTTTCCAAACCTATAAGCATATTACAGAACGTAAGAATGTTTTATAGTAAGATAACATAAAGGATCGTAAAACAAACGGTAACGTATATCCTTGGAAGGATATTATCCATCAGATGTAGGATATTGAGAGAGATGTAAACATTAGTGAACGTAGTCTGGTGAGAACTAACGTAACCAGAATTGTAACCAGCAGTTAGTTCTTTCCCCCGTTAACCACTTTATTAAACTTAGAAGTTCATTATATTCTGGAAAACCAGATTGATAACAGTGTAAAACTTCAGAACAAACATTACTATTAAGGTATAGTTACTATGTGTCTCAACCACCATTGTTTGCACTGCCTGTGTAAAGTATTTTCACAAGTTGCCAGAAGATGGCAGTAAAGTTGTATTTTGTGGATGTGTATTATTTTCTAATAGTAATTACTGAAAACGTTAGAAATTTCAAAACAATGTTTTTGGTGCATTTCCGACCATCGGAACAACTGAAGCGACAATATAAAACACATTTCATAAGAAAAACTAAATTCTCGGATAGAACAAGAGAAATGTGGTTAATGTATAAGACTGATAGTTGTTGCCCTACCGGTTAACGTACAGTTTAATCTAGCATTGCAAAAATAAGATAAACTGACATAAAAATACGTCATAAGCAAAAAGAAAAACCGTCAGAAAATAACAGTTAAAATAACCTAATGTTATTGTCATTTAGCTGCCGTAAGTAGCTGGTTTAGAACCTGAACTCAGTTTTCAAGGGTAACTTTTAAAATTAAAGTATCTATTTTCCAATCTTAACTTTATCTACCTATTTATGGCCATTGCTGTTCAGTTACATACTTGAGATCCTGTGTGGTTTTAAGCATCTGGTGACATCTATTGACGACATTGTGAACTTTTAGTTTTTTTTAATTGTACTTCCGTAGAACTCGTACTTCTTTAAAAGGTGCCCACACATATACGTACTTCTTTTGGGATAAAAAGTTATTCTCTGCGTATAAAAACTGTCGCAACTTTTTGGGCTAACTGCAAAGAAATATTCTTGTCACTCTGAGACTATTACTGATGGGGGAAAATTACAAACAAGTAATTCATGGGTTTTGGAATAAGGTTAATGTTTAAACTAAAACATATACAGAGGCTGGGTACGTTATACTAAAACATATACGGAGGCTGAGTACGTTATACTAAAACGATTTAGATATTCATTACGTTGTTACAATCCATTTCTTCACATCCGGTCGTGTTCTATCTGACGACTTTGCATCTTGACAACAGTCCTGCAGCGTTATTTATATTTCAAAAAATTCTATTATAAGTCTGTTATGTCCAAAGCACACCACTGTTCCTTGTTGCTTTCCTTAATCCATCTAGTGCATGAGAAGGCTAGTTTCAATACTGTATAGAGATCCAGGTCTGCAAACTAAAGTGTGAGAAGTCACTCCGAAAACAGTCTCAAGTTTGAATTCATGGTTTTGAACGATAAATTCAAGAATGAATTTCGTTAAACGTTGCCTTTTATCATGTTATAGAAGAAGTTTCTTTTGTTCATTTACAACGAAGACGTTGAAGATATGTTGGTTTAAAAAAAAAAGCTGTTGCATAATTATCACAATTGTGAGATAGAAAAAGTACCTTTAATAGAGCAATAACTGATAAATTACAGTGATATCGTTACTTTTATGTTTCACCTCCATCCGTCATCCGAGAATATCCATTTTCCACTCATTTTCAAACATGGGTAAATATTCTTTCACGATATAACAGATAAAGGTTACTACAATTATTCCCTAACTTTTCACCGTGTCTCGTTAGTTCCAAATAGTCATAACGGTGCAACTTCAGCAACCAAATCCAATAGTTATTTTTTTTTACTTATTATTTATGCCCTATTCTTCCCGCTCTTTCATAAACTCATTTTTAGTAACTTCTTTTCTAGATGCCCTTCAATTTTAGCTAAAATCTAGCCACGTGGAGCCAATTTTTAATAAGGAACATGCCCTTCAATTTTAGTTCAGATCTAGCCACGTAGCGCCAATTTTTAATACCAGATATAAAACATGTGGCATTTCTGGAGTAATTCCCCCGCTAATTCAGTAATAAATTTGAAGGTTTATAACTCTTAACACCGGAGTTCAATCCCCGACAGACAGATCCAGAATAATATAGTTGGTTTCTCTGATAAGAGCGGGTATGCCCAGGATAAAACAAACGGATAAAAGATATGTAAATTTCCATTCATAGACTAACTGTTAATAACTACACACGACCAGAGGAACACATGTGAAAAATAATGTCACAAAGCATTTCTTATATGCTCCACTTCCATTAAAATAATGTCACAAAGCATTTCTTATATGCTCCACTTCCGTTAAAATAATGTCATAAAGCATTTCTTACATGCTCCACTTCCGTTAAAATAATGTCACAAAGCATTTCTTATATGCTCCACTTCCGTTAAAATAATGTCACAAAGCATTTCTTTTATGCTCCACTTCCGTTAAAATAATGTCACAAAGCATTTCTTACATGCTTCAATTCCGTTAAAATAATGTCACAAAGCATTTCTTACATGCTTCAGTTCCGTTAAAATAATGTCACAAAGCATTTCTTTCATGCATCAGTTCCGTTAAAATAATGTCACAAAGCATTTCTTATATGCTTCACTTCCGTTAAAATAATGTCACAAAGCATTTCTTACATGCTCCACCTCCGTTAAAATAATGTCACAAAGCATTTCTTACATGCTTCACTTCCGTTAAAATAATGTCACAAAGCATTTCTTACATGCTCCACTTCCGTTACATGTGATATTGTAACGTAGAACTCCAAGTTTTCATTTTCATTTCCGTTACGTATGATACAATACCGCGGAACTCCACGTTTTCTGTTCGTCTCTGTTACGTACAATATAATCACGTGGAGCTCCACGTTTTCTGTTTATTTCCGTTATGCATGATACAATACCATGGAACTCCAAGATGGTACCATTTTACACACTTAATGCTTGCATAAATTCATGTACAGACGGATTAAATCAATTTCATCGCTTCAGTAAAATACAATGTCAGACTGGACAACATTAGTCAGGATGAATACCAAAGTCAACATTGTGTGTTATTTATACTCATGAAACAATCATGGGCGTCCGCAGAAATTTTTCCAAGGGGGGAGGTGGCAAAGTAGTGCGAACTTGTGAATAGAATAAAAAAATCATATACGTATGCTGAATGAACAAAGAAAGAATTATGTTTCTCATTTTCCAGGTGGGAGAAGTGTCCCCTCCTACGGACGCCCATGTAAACAGTTTTCTGTATTTTTTCCTAAAATTCTTATCACTCCCACACGAAGTACACGAGTACCTCACCGTCATGTACAACAGAATCATCCTACAAACTAACGTATTTTAAAATAAATTCGAAGACTCGTTATGCTAAATTTAAAAGGCACTAAATTAATAAATTATTTATTCATTTAAAAAAAACAGTCAACTAGTTTCAGTAACGATGATTGTAACCAATATATCGAAATCTAAGCCTATTTAGACTCCAAAAAACAGGAACATACAGTTAACTAGTTTCAGTAACGATGGTTGTAACCAATATATCGAAATCTAAGCCTATTTAGACTCCAAAAAACAGGAACATACAGTTAACTAGTTTCAGTAACGATGGTTGTAACCAATATATCGAAATCTAAGCCTATTTAGACTCCAAAAAACAGGAACATACAGTTAACTAGTTTCAGTAACGATGGTTGTAACCAATATATCGAAAGCTAAGCCTATTTAGACTCCAAAGAACAGGAACATACAGTTAACTAGTTTCAGTAACGATGGTTGTAACCAATATATCGAAAGCTAAGCCTATTTAGACTCCAAAGAACAGGAACATGCAGTTAACTAGTTTCAGTAACGATGGTTGTAACCAATACATCGAAAGCTAAGCCTATTTAGACTCCAAAGAAAGGGAACATGAAAAATGTGAGGGGGGAGTGATTTTTTATTTTTCAAAATGTTACATTTCTTCGGCTATTAGTTGTTCAAAATAACGGAAGTGTGTGTACTAACAAACCACTTTAAGATAACAATGGTTACGAATGAACGCCTTTTGCTGGTGAATTATAACAAATTACATTGCCATACGTTTAGCTTGATTTGTTTTGAATTTCGCGCAAAGCTACATGAGGGCTATCTGCGCTAGCCGTTCTTAATTTAGCAGTGAAAGACTAGAGGAAAGGCAGCTAGTCATCACCACCCACCACCAATTCTTGGACTACTCTTTAACCAACGAATAGTGGGATTGACCGTCACATTATAACGTCCTCATGGCTGAAAGGGCGAACAAGTTTGGTGGGACGAGGATCTTTGCCATAAGACAAGAGTATTAAGCTTGTTTTATTTGGGGGCTACGTTATCCGCCAGATCCATTACTGACGACGCATTTTGTCCAATACCAGAAGTCATTAGACCGTTGGCATACAATAAAAACACATTGAAGATAGGAACACCATTAATATAAATCATTTGTTAGAAATATCAATTGCTATGGAGTGAAACCTTTTGTTGGGTAAACATGATTATAATCAATAACATATAAAACAACAGTAGTAGGCTTACTGTATTTTTCAAACTATATTCTTTATTTTTAATCAATTCAAAATACTTCATTTTCAGATTTTTTTTAAAAACTCTCGAGTATAATTAGTTCAAACCTTGTACTGACAATCACCGATGTTAGATACAGTTTTCTGACTTAAAGGGTGATCACGTTCGTGATGTGAGGGTAAGACTGGGTTACACTATTAGAGATAAACCACCAACAACCATGTTTAGTTTTGTCTGCATCAGAAAATTAGACTCGGTAAGTGAACCTGTATCAGTGATTTAAAATGTGAAGTTTCTAAAATCCTAATGTTAACGAACTAAAAAACATAATTATTAGGGTATTACTAAGTTTGAAGGTTTTAAACATTTACAGATGAGGTTTCAAATATACATCTTTCAAAATTATTAGATGATAATTTGAAATAAAACCATCCTAAATTTCCTTCATAAAAATCGAGAAATCTTTACTGAATAAACTCTGTCTGAAACTAACTTTTTTTTTTTCGAAAAGACATGTTATAAATATTTAAAAACAGTTGCATCTTAGGCTTCTGATACACACCGTTGTAATAGTCCAAAAATCATTTTTATCTTTATCTAAAAGTTGGATCTATCGAGACAAATAAAACACACAGACCAAAGAAATATGAACGTGACTGAGTCGTGTGTGTGGCTGGATCTGAATATGCGACACATGTGGAGGATTTATAAACTTTTCTTCACGCTCCTGAAATTTACTTAATTTTCCTTTGAAACTTATTTAAATCTATTGAATTTGGTCCACTTTGCTTAACGCCTTCCCTACTGGGACTCCTTGTTTGACTTAAACCATCTCAGTTTACAGGTAGTGACACATTATATTTGTCTTGTTTGCCACCTAGTGGTCGTAAACGAACTTTTTAATTTTTTGGGTTTCAGGCTCTATGAAATGTAAAGATGATTGATATCAGAAAACGTAATGTTAGATTAGTTAGCTCTGGACTGAAGTAACCATACAATAATCTCATTAGTATGATCAATCAAGTATGGAAGTAAGACGGTTTTCTTTTAAATATATTTATCATTATTGTAATATATCAACATTTAATAACAGTTATATCACTGATGTTACATCTGATAGCCATCTCTAATTGAAAGTTTGATTAGCAGTGTAATTTTTTCCGCTCTACTTTGCAGTCTAAGCTCACTTAATTTTAATATTTCACGTTTTAAATATATTTACTTTAGTAGTTGTACATATTTTAATAAGCCAGTGTAAAAGATTACCACATTGATAAACTTCATGAAAGCGACACAATATTACGAGTGTAATTAGGTCTAACATGTTGTGTTACCTTGTAACAAAATTTAAAATAAGCTCAATTAATATTTAAAACATTTGGAAGTTAAACGCTGAAAATATTATCTCTATCGTTGTCCAGACTTCATGGTTGTTAATAAGATATAGCGTTCAGAGACAAGATTAGACTTGAAATTTTAGGCCTGAGACTGTCTGAGCGTTCGGGTTCAACTACAACTTTGTAAAATTCTGTTTTGTAAAATATTTATATTGTCAGTTTCAGGTTTTTCTTTACTAGATTCTGCCGAATATTACATTTGAAACATTTTATTAAAGATTATAATGACAAGTAATAGTATAAAACGGTAATACCGTAGTATGTTTTTAATGATTTAAAGTTAGGACTAAGAATCGGTGTGAAAAAACAAACAAAATCGACTTACTTATCTGAAATATCGTAAATATACAACTGGCTTCAACTTTTTGAATACGAGATAAAATTATTTTTCTAAACTCAGGTAAGTTTTTAGTTTTAACGTCACATTTCTGTGCCAGGTATCAAACATGCAACTGAACACTTGAGAGAGAGAGAGACTAAAATACCGAGACCCGTTACTACCACTCAAAGAACGAAATAACACGATATGCAATAAACATAGTCACTAAATCTGTCAATGGAATGATTAAATATTCAATAAAAAATATGGCTATTTTCCAAAGATTTTTTTTCCATTAGATAAGAGCACCACTATTCCATGCAGTTGGAAATAAATGGTAAGAATAATTACCAGCACCAATGATCAAAATTAACCAATGTACGGAGAGTTACTATAATCGATCATATAAAAGGCTTCTTTGTCACCCGTAAGAAATAAAGTCCTTGGCGCCATCTTACGCTAGAATTGGAAAACATAACAAGTAAACTTGTAATTTGTTTTGTTTTTTTTGTTGTTTTTTTGCAAATGGCGTTTATCGTACTTTCTTCTTTGCTTCTTTCTCTTTTCTTTGAAGTTTTTGTTTTTTCTTGTCTTCTTTCATGCGTTCCTTTTCTCGCAAATTGCTGACTAGCTTGTAGGCAAAGAAACCTATAAAAAATAATCAAAAAATGTTAATTCATTATTGAAAAAACCTGAAAACAAGTATGTATACGTTATAGGTATTCAATATTCTTACGAAATAAACGTAGTATTATACTTAGAAGCACGTACATCTACCCATACGTATTTCCGAATACAGAGTCTATTGATACTATCAAAATAAACTTAAAACAAGTGTACATTTAAAACATATTTAAAGAGCACACACACAGCCACATCGTTTTTTTATCCAGCAACTTCCAAGTTTCGGATTTTGTGACAATTGTGTTTGTCTTTCATACAAGTAAAAGTTCTGGCCGGGTTTTAATGCCGTTATCCGCAGCTTGCGAGTCGAGCGCCCTAAACACCAGGCCCATATATCATGCAGTGAGAGTTATTTATTTAAAAAACGGTTAATTCGCTGAAGAAATATTGTAGGTTTTAGCTCACAATCAGAGAAAGATCATACAACGTCTTAATAAGAATTAAAACAAGATTTCGTGGCACTGTGTAAAATGTTATTCCTATTGAAGTCATCAAAATTTTGTTAGGGCAGCCTTAAAACTTCCCTATTAAGTTATACAAAGATAAACGGAAGGTTAATAAATGAACGTTTTTTAGAGGGCGTGACTGTATCAACCTCTTAACTGTACGTGCTTTACAGTACAGGTTCAATGACTAATAACAATTATTGAAATATATAGACTGTAAAAGTTTATATTGATACTAATGTCTTTAACATCAAAATGACAGCACCTGTGCAGACGAGCTTGTTAAGCCTCACCTGTGCAGACGAGCTTGTTAAGCCTCACCTGTGCTGACGAGCTTGTTAAGCCTCACCTGTGTATGTTAACATACTTTTCTTCACCCAGTTTACCTCGTACTACTAAACATTACACCAATTTCAGTCCAGCATTTCTCCAAGTCGCGGATATTAATTTACATGAGCTAACAGTTTCTTCTTACTTTAAAAGTCCATCACTGAATGAACTGTCATTTATCTAAATACAGAAGAGGGTGTTTGAGCCTCACCTGTGCTGACGAGCTTGTTAAGCCTCACCTGTGCAGACGAGCTTGTTAAGCCTCACCTGTGCAGACGAGCTTGTTAAGCCTCACCAGTGCTGACGAGCTTGTTAAGCCTCGCCATTTGTAGTAATTCTAGTTAACTGTGCAATTTAAATTGTGTAAACTGAATAAAAGTATGGAGTCTATGTTTAAACCTGCCATGAGTAAGATTTCAAAAGTGAACCGGAAATTAGCTACTGTACTACTCACGACTCAATACAAAACCATATGTATTGCAATATTATATCACACACACACTATTCTATATAAAATCACCTAAAATTAGGTTTTTATTTTTCCGCACCTGACAAAAATATATACCGAAAGGGTTTTAGATTTACATTAAGAATTATTTGGTCTTACAAATCCATTTAAAGGTTTAGCAGCGGGTTAGTAAACATGAGGTTTAATGTTTATTCTCATTGGCTTAAAACAATATTATATGAGAATCCTAATCATTATATTTGGTTGACTTATTAAAAACATATTTTTACATTCAGAATAAAGTTCTGAAATTGCTGTTCTACGGCTGAACAAGTTTTGTACCCTGTTTACTCTGAAATTGTCCCTACAATTTTCTGTATGTGTGGACCGAACTGTTCCATATGGTCACTTACCTATAACGCCCACAGGCAGAAGCAACAAAAGGAAGAGCCCGGTAAGTTTTAATTTTGGAGTGGGGGGTACGGAATCATCAGTCATATTGGCTGCAGCATCATGAAGCTCATCAGTATCCGCATTAAATACACTCAACAGGTTCAAAATCTCTGCCATTACGGTATGTTTAGAAATACACCACACGAGCACACGTGTTGCACCACAACTTCCGTGAAACAGACTAGAACCTCGTGGCAAGACAAGTTCCACGTGGCTACGAGCAGACCCTGAATAGGAACGTTGACATCTAGAACACGCGGCAGTTTGTTACTGATTAGGTCTGCCTTAGTATCAGGTTATCAGCCATCGTTACGATTGGATTAAAATTTGTCATAGTTCAGTTAGCATAGGGTAGATAAAAATATAACAAAGCTTTTTCATATATAAGATTAATAGCATACAAAATAATGTATGTTGGTACATTAGTTAAAAAATAAACTTTCTATAAAATTTCACGGGATATTCTTTGACCTTCAAATTCGATGACGAGGAACCCACTTTGAGACTAATAATGGTTGTCATGTTAAACTTATATTAAAGTTTTTCTTCATTACCCATTTAAGCCGTCTCCAGCCATTATTATTCTTTGACCTTGTTTTACCAACTTACCTCAGTTCGCTAATATTCAGAACGTTTTCCACTAATAGCTTGTTTTAACAGCTCAATAAAGAATAAATCAAAGGAAGAACGAACTATTGAGTTATTATTCATTAAAAAGTTTACTTATTGCGTGACTGTCGTGTTTCCTCTTTTTTTCAAATATATTTTTTGTAAATGATAAAGACGCTATAGTTGAGTGATAATCATACGTCACTGTGACTAAGGGAAGTCAACCAGCTGGCAGTACCCACCACCAACTCTCGGACTACTGTTTTACTAACGAATAGTGGAATTAAACATCAAGTTATAATACCCCTGACGGCTGAAAGAGCGACATCCCCACAACCTACAGATTACGAGTCGAGCCCCCTAACCACCAGGCTAGTAGGCTAAAAAAAAAGCAATATTACCCCGGGCTTACCATATGGGACTAGTTGGCGTGCACCAATTTCTATTTCACATGGGCATAAGGATTTTTCACACTTAATCCAGTAACTTATGATAGAGTCTTTCTTATCAAATATACAATTGATAAATGAAATATAAGATTTCACATATTTTATAAACTTCTCAATTTCTCTCTCTTGCCTCCGTGACTACAGTTATAAATTACATTGTTCAAAAAATTACAAGGTTAATTGTACTCTTATTTAACCCAATATTTAAACATGGAAATATCTGATAGCCCTTTGTGTATCTGGCCCTATAAACAGTTATTTATTCATTTTTATATTTAAATCAGCTTTTTCTTTACAGAAAAGTAAACTGAGTTACAGCTACGTATATTTTAACACATTTGTAGTCAGACATTTTATACTGAGTTACAGCTACGTATATTTTAACCCATTTGTAGTCAGACATTATATACTGAGTTACAGCTACGTACATTTTAACCCATTTGTGGTCAGACATTTTAAAGACAAAGATCCAGTTTTTGTAACTTGTAAGAGGTAGTTCAAACTATTTTTATTGTTTATTATATTGACATATATGTTAAGTAAATGTACAATGTAAACAGCAATCTTTATACACCTATGTAATGAGAGTTATCATTCTCTTATTACACTAGAATCACTCCAAGTGATTAATTCCTCCAAGTAACAAGATCTTTAAATGTATGTTTTGGAATAGAATTTATTCACCAGAGAGATAAAATCTGATTTAAAATACTCAACATCAACTGCTTACTTGGACGGTAAATATCCTTTAAAATATTTATTTTACAGTTTGTTTGTTTATTTTATAATAATTAAGTGTAATGTATACAATAACTGAACTCGGGCTTATGTTTTGCTTTTAAATTTCTAGTTATTTGATTATCAATGCTTTAACTTTAAGATATATTCAAAAAACATCTCAATTTTGGGACTAGCAATCCTTGATAGATGAATTTATTTTAGAACACACAGTGTAGAGCTGGGCAATTAGTGAGATTTGATAACTGATTTACTGCTAATAGTTGGAAATAAAATAAATTGGTTAGTCAGTATGCGAGTTACCAAAATTTGTCTCAACTATTATATATTGATATGTATTTGACATCAGCAACTGTGGGAATGGGGAAGTCAGATACAAAATATTAAATGTGGTTTACCTGTGTAAGAACACTCCACTTCTACACATTGAGATGAAAAAAGCTAACACTACTTCCTGTATCAGTACATCAGTTGTCTTACTTCCTTTTAAAACCCAATAGAATTTCGAATCATGCACTATACACGTCACTTCCTTATTGCCAAGTAACCATACAAACTTTACAGGCCTCCATAACCAAAGAATGTACAAGTCACATGACTAAGTCGATGACAAAAATGACTAAACAGAAAATGGTGACTTCAAAATCAATTCATGATTTTTTTTTTTTTTAGAAAAAAAGATCACCAAATGACACAGACAAGATGAACAACCAAATCAAATGCAAATCCCTAAAAAATAGTGTACTAGTAAAGTTGAAGCAGTTCATAAAACCTGTTCATTGGTTTCAAATGTACACTTGGCTAAAGAAAGAGGAACAGTCTAAAGGTTCTGTTCTCCCGTGTACCGTATGCATATCTGCCGAGGAAAAGATAGCAATTAAATTTGATATACTTACCGGCAATACATTATAGAAAACATTAACTGCACTACAGCTTGTTTTCAGTTAACCTACCACAGTTGAACTCTACGTATACCTTATAGTTGTCGTGGTTGCCATTAGAAATATCTTTGTTTGCAGGGAGGAGAAGATGGATGTTTCATATTTTTCAACATTCCATCTTAGTTATCACTTCAAGTTTCAGTTGGCCCCTGAATCACCATATCTAGGAGCCTGTTGCCCCTAAGGATTTCGTCTAACTTTGAGTCCTGTTAGTATGTAGTGAATCATGACATTAATCGATTAGGCTGAACAATTTTGAATTAATTGTAAATAGTGCGAAATGATAATATTTTGATTAAACGGATAGTTAGAATAACCAAACACAATAATTTTGATTGATTATTTTCATGACATTAATTGATTTAATCAGATTTTTGATTAATTAAATATGATGTGTATGAAGATACATTGATTAATTGAGTTAGTCATCCAGCTGTGTATAGTAGTAGCTGGGAAGGAGATGTACCTTTCTTCCTCCCACTAGGTTAGAGACGTATTTTCTATGTTTCCAACAGTTGAAACTGGGAAGGAGATGTACCTTTCTTCCTCCCACTAGGTTAGAGACGTATTTTCTATGTTTCCAACAGTTGAAACTGGGAAGGAGATGTACCTTTCTTCCTCCCACTAGGTTAGAGACGTATTTTCTATGTTTC
>NW_013671298.1:20312-25389 GCF_000517525.1 Limulus polyphemus
CACATCTTAATGAAGTATAAAAAAAATCCCAAATTTTTGTTTCGTTATTAGTGTACAAACATATACACATTTGTGTATATGTTTACATATGTGTGTGTATGACAGTATAAATGTTAAAGATTGTTATTTATTTCAATATATATTTTCAAGTTTATATATGTATATATATATACATAACTTCGATATTTTTACATAGAAATACATAAAAAGACCTATAAAAATAACATATGTGGTGATTGAACCAATTAAACCCAAATCATTATATATATATAGAACAAATTGAAAACGAGAGAGGGTTTGAGATACAGTGTTAATTGTTCCTGTCTCCTGTCCTTCAGTTTCTAACTACTTATATAGAAAACAATTATTCTGGTGATTTTTTTCATCGCTTTAAAAAATCATCTAATAGTCTCGAGTCAAAGATCTTTCCACAACTTCGGAATGTCAGTTCCTTCGGTTTTTTGCATCATGTGTTTCTTTAGTCGACGATACTGCTCGTCTGAAAAATTCTCTTTCCATTCTCCAACTTGCCCTTTACGAAAAAATTCGACTTTCTGGTCATTATCACCATCTTGACCAATGTTGTACTGTAGTTTTTCCTTCATGTTGTTGAAATCAGTGTTTTCCAATATCTTGTCCACTAAATCTTTATCATCTTTGAGCTTTTCCCAATAATCATTTCCCAAAAATTTGGCTACATTCGTGACGGCATTCTCTGGATTCGACTTCATTTCTTCGTAAGTAGTGAATAAAACATTAGGGTCCTGACGATGTGGCCACCAGGAAAGAAGATGGTCAAAGAAGTCTCCATAATGAACTTCCCCTCGGATGAAGCATTCGAAAAAGTCATCAAAAGTTCCATCTTCGAAATGATAGCAGTTTTTGATTTTCTTGGTGTGATTGTAAAAAGACACACAACAGTCGAATGGATTACGAGCCACAAAAATATATTTAGCTTCAGGATGATGCGGTGTGAGATGGTAAGGAAGATGAACTTTGAAAAGCTTTGGTGGTTTCATGGTTTCTGCAATTTCTCTACCTGTCAGTTCCAGGAAAGGAACGTATTTGACATTCATGTCATCAAAAGAAGGCAGAGGAGCCCCTTCGTTGATTATTTCCCAGACAATGTACTGCATCCAAGTGGTTCCACATTTGGGATAGGTAACAATAAAAACGTCTTCTGGTGTGGCTTTGTAAGAGATTGCTGACTGTAGCTTTTCAGGAGTAAAGAACGATGTTGGAATAGGTATACCCTCAACGGTATGTAAAGGAATCTTTTTGTGAGTGTTCTTTGAATCGTCTTGGATCTTAAATGTTTTGGTGTTTTTGCCACCCATTTTTAAATCAAAGCTGAAAATGAAATTAAAGGGATACGTATTTATATTAAATATGTGAGATGTATAGTTTTATATTTTAAAACTTAAACATAATATTTTTATCGTATTCAATTTTTGTTTTAAAATACCATTATTTCATCTCGAGAATATCAGTAATCTAATAATCGTAATTTGACTACCAAATCAAACACTTATATATTGGTTACAACAATGATCTAATAATCGTAATTGACTACCAAATCAAACACTTGTATATTGGTTACAACAATGATCTAATAATCGTAATTTGACTACCAAATCAAACACTTGTATATTGGTTACAACAATTATCTAATAATCGTAATTTGACTACCAAATCAAACACTTTTATATTGGTTACAACAATGATCTAATAATTGTAATCAAACACTTGTATATTGGTTACAACAATGATCTAATAATCGTAATTTGACTACCAAATCAAACACTTGTATATTGGTTACAACTATGATCTAATAATCGTAATTTGACTACCAAATCAAACACTTGTATATTGGTTACAACAATGATCTAATAATTGTAATCAAGCACTTGCATGTTCGTTACAACAATGATCTAATAATCGTAATCAAACACTTGCGTGTTCGTTACAACAATGATCTATTAATCGTAATCAAACACTTGCATGCTCGTTACAACAATGATCTAATAATCGTAATCAAACACTTGCATGTTCGTTACAACGATGATCTATTAATCGTAATCAAACACTTGCATTCTCGTTACAACAATGATCTAATAATCGTAATCAAACACTTGCATGTTCGTTACGACAATGATCTAACAATCGTAATCAAACACTTGCATGTTCGTTACAACAATGATCTAATAACTGTAATCAAACACTTGCATGTTCATTACAACAATGTCCTAAACCAAATTAATCGTCAAACAGTTGGAAAATTTAAAAATTGTTATAAGTTAGCAATTCAGACTGCATCAAATAAAAACATTCAAATAAAACAAAATTAAACACCGATTGCTATAGTTTGGAAGATACATCCCACATCCACGTTACTAAATACAAAGTTAGAGATGACGCAATTAAGATTTATTTAATGACCAGTGATATTAAATTTCGTGTTAAGAATTACGTTCAACAAACTAAATTTGGAAATATAATTTCGTGTCGAACTTTATCACGTGAATTATCTCTACTGAAGCCATCAGGGCAAGAAATGTGTGTCGGTGTAGAGAAGGCACCGTGGCCAGCAGTGTGTTGGTGTAGAGAAGGCACCGTGGCCAGCAGTGTGTTGGTGTAGAGAAGGCACCGTGGCCAGCAATGTGTTGGTGTAGAGAAGGCACCGTGGCCAGCAATGTGTCGATGTAGAGAAGGCACCGTGGCCAGCAGTGTGTTGGTGTAGAGAAGGCACCGTGGCCAGCAGTGTGTTGGCCGTAATAATACATTTTTTTGGTGCACTAAAAAGCGTCATGAAAACGTAATAAGAGATATTGAAAACACTCAGATTATTGTTCCAAAGCTGTAATGAATCACGTTCAACAGAAAACTAATTATTTGATATTTTGTGCAATTTTAAAACCCTCTGAAACAAAATGTGAATAACAAAGAAAGAGAGAACAAAATTCATTAGCTGGTATTCGTTAAACGACGTTTATATCTAAAAACCGAAACAAAAAATATGGCTGAACTTAATGGGATAGTTGGCCTATTCACGAAATACTACTGATGTTCCGTCGAATATAGGTGCCGATTATTCACGCATGCTCAGTCGCAGTTAAGGCTAAAGTAGTAGACATGTCTGTCAAGTAACTGTATACTGCGTACAGTACGTGTGGGTAATATGTAAGCTTTAAGAGAGGGGAATAAGATAATTCTTTGAAATGTAACTCTCAAAAATCTAGC
Organism: Limulus polyphemus; assembly: GCF_000517525.1. NCBI lineage: Eukaryota > Metazoa > Arthropoda > Merostomata > Xiphosura > Limulidae > Limulus > Limulus polyphemus. The sequence goes on from NW_013671298.1 coordinate 23,553, forward strand.
AAACACTATTGGCTAACTACCCAGTGACGTAGATAATTCATGTTTAATATTGGAGGCACTTTATTTTGGTACTGTGAAAATGAAAACTTTATTCGCGGATCGACCTATTCTCAAACGGCCTTTTACGTCACGTGAACTGTAATACAGACTTCGAGCTCTGGCTTGCCCTACTTCTAAACCTTGCCGGTCAGATGGGTTTCAGAAAAAATAACAGAATATTCATATGTTAATTTTAATGGCTTTTCGTTGTACTTGCATTTTGTCGGTTCGCGACGGTTTATGGAGGCAGTTAGAGGGTCTCTGGTTTGGAAAAGGTTAAGAAATAGTGTTCTAAGTATGCAGTGCGATATAACACCATACTAGGCCTAACCTGCGTGAAACGACATTTATATTCTATGCGCAAGATTCCCTCTGTGTAGGGCCCGGCATGGCCAGGTGGTTAGGGCCCCGGCATGGTCAGGTGGTTAGGGCGCTCGACTAGCAAGCTGAGGATCGCGGGTTCGAATCCCCATCACACCAAACATGCTCGCCCTTTCATCTGTGGGGGCGTTATAATGTGACGGTGAATCCCACTATTCGTTGGTAAAAGAGTAGCCCAAGAATTGGCGGTGGGTGGTGATGACTAGCTGCCTTCCCTCTAGTCTTACACTGCTAAATTAGGGACGGCTAGGTTAGGTTCAAAACAAACAAACAAATTTGTGTATACTTAACACGTTAGGCACATCTTATTTTAAGACTGTATGCAATTTTTAAAAAGAAGATCTGTGTCTTCATCGTGATTCATCTTACTATAAACATGTGACGTCATGACGTATTGGACCCACAGTGAACTTATACTAACCTAATTATACATAACTTACCTTTTTGTATTCGTATTCTGCCTGCTCCTACGTTTTCGCATACACTTGTACTAAATAAATATAGATACGATTAGATCTGTCCCATTGAATAAAAAGGTCACAGACATATACTAGTAGCAGGTAAACAAGTATAGGTCTTTACATGCAACGATGAATATACCTTCGTGTAACCCAGATTCTTACACACCCCAATTTATATAATTATTATTATATTTCATATAGAATTCAGAGACCACAAATATCTTGTTAACTTACCATACTGAAAATGTTTCATCAGTAACGCGCAAGACCTGTACTAAGGTCAAACCATTGCATAATACAAAGTGAACAAAACTCTTTGTATGAGTCACTTAACGAGGCCTAATACTTCAACCACTGTATTAACATAACAGAACGTTCATATATCCAGTATAAACTGTCTAAATAACAACGACCTTATCATGCACATTACTCATAAAGCATTGCATATTTTGTAAATATCGAAAATATGCTTCATAATATCATAAAGAATACAAAGCTGATATCATGACTAATTAATGAGTTTGGGTAATGTAACGTTCTCTCAGCACGTACCTCGTGACATCACCTAATATCCTGTGGTGACATCACCTAATATCCTGTGAAATATTGTACCGGTTTCTGCCATATTCCCAGTCTACTTAACGAAAAGTAAGGCAGGCGTTTTATTTCTTCAACTGAAAGTTTTACAAATTATACTATTTCACGAATTAGCAATAATTAAGGTTTGGTCATTTGAGAGAATTGGGCTATCTACTGTGTCTACCGCGAGGAATCGAACACCGGATTTTAGCATTATAAGTCCGTAAACTTACTGCTGGTCCACCGATAATCATAACTTACAAATGCAACTGAACAGTCACTTGGGCCCGGCATGGCCAGGTGGTTAGGGCGCTCGAGTCGCAATCTAAGGGTCGCGGGTTCGAATCCCCGTCACACCAAACAAGCTCGCCCCTTTC
>NW_013671298.1:26349-27592 GCF_000517525.1 Limulus polyphemus
AATACATGATACAATGTTTGAATACCAAATGTAATACATGATACAATGTTTGAATACCGAATGTAATACATGATACAATGTTTGAATACCAAATGTAATACATGATACAATGTTTGAATACCGAATGTAATACATGATACAATGTTTGAATACCAAATGTAATACATGATACAATGTTTGAATACCGAATGTAATACATGATACAATGTTTGAATACCAAATGTAATACATGATACAATGTTTGAATACCGAATGTAATACATGATACAATCTTAGACTACTTATTTAACGAATGGCCAAATCGTTAAAGGATTAAGAGATTAGAAAATAAATAGAGGCGATAATCATCTCCTTCTTAATAAGTGGATTATGATTCATATCCCTGACTTGCTGCCATTCGCGTGTCTGATCTTATTGGTGTCTTAGTCGATTTCTAGACTAGCTGTTGGTCAATTACTTTCATTGTGGCACTAACAAAGTCATACAAAAAAACTAATATTTTCGTAGCCACCAAGTGTTTGTTTTTTGGAATTTAGCGCAAAGCTACTCGAGGACTAAATGCGCTAACCACCCCTAATTTAGCAGTGATATACTAGAGGGAAGGCAGCTGGTCAACACCCACCGCCAAGTGGTTGTGCAGTAAGTCTGAAAGTTCATAACGCTAAAAACTGGGTTTCAATACCCGTGGTAGGCACAGCAAAGATAACTCACTGTATAGCTTTGTGCTTAAATTTAAAAAAAATCCATTAATTATGGTTCCACTAATGATATAACTTTGGATTCTAAATGCGGGAAACGGCATGCTATGGTAGCCTGAGTCGATTTTTAAATTTTTTGTATTTTTTTATTTGGACACTAATATCAGGGATTCGATTCCCCGCGTTGAATACAGCTTATGTTAGATTTCTAGACGAGCAAGAAAAATATTTATTGTGGTTGACAAAACACCCCCCCCCCCGCGCCACCCTGTCCAAGCTGTAAATCTACGAACTTAAAACACTAAGGGTTAATCTTGACCACACCCATGCTACACAGGGCCAGTTAGTCTTGAACACACCCACACTACACAGGGCCAGTTAGTCTTGACCACATTAACACTACACAGGACCAGTTAGTATTGACCACACCCACCCTACACAGGGCCAGTTAGTCTTGACCACACCCACGCTACAAAGGGCCAGTTAGTCTTGACCACACCCACCTACACAGGGCCAGTTAGTCTTGACCACACCCACACTACACA
>NW_013671298.1:28416-37433 GCF_000517525.1 Limulus polyphemus
ACTTCAGGATAACGTGGGACATAATGTGCTTTCACAAAGGTTTTACACTTCTACTTCAGGATAACGTGTTACATAATGTGCTTTCACAAAGGTTTTACACTTCTACTTCAGGATAACGTGCTACATAATGTGTTTTCACAAAGGTTTTACACTTCTACTTCAGGATAACGTGCTACGTAATGTGCTTTCACAAAGGTTTTACACTTCTACTTCAGGATAACGTGCTACATAATGTGCTTTCACAAAGGTTTTACACTTCTACTTCTACAAATCAACTATGCTTTTACTTGTACAAGTTATTTTTCTTTGAAAAATCAAAGAAGTGAACGACAGAGAAGAAGTGTTGAATACTGGATAGCTGTAAACCTTGCGTTGTGGGCGAGTATATGGAGATGAATAAGTTAGTTAACTTAAATAAATAAGATTTACAAAGTTTTTTGTTCCTGTTTGTGAGTGGTACAAAAGTCTGAACGGATACAAAACAAAACCCCAAACTTTGAAAATATGAAGGAAAAACCGCAATATTATAACATAATTACCAATAACAAAACGTTTCGTACAGGGGGTTAATGGAGTTCAACTTTCAACATGTTTATATGTTGTTATTAAACAGGCATTCAACGATGAAGTAGTACATAGACATGACAGAAAACTTGTTTATCGTACCGGAGGTTATCATCCACATTCCGTTGACACCCCCATCCCCCACAGACGGGGACTGCCTCCTCACATTTCAACGGCAGTTGGATTGGGAGGCAGGGTGTGTTCTTCCAGCACCCACTGGTCCTGGCATGGCCTGGTGGTTAGGGTGCGGGTTCCATTCCCATCACCGAACATGCTCGCCCTTTCAGCTGTGAAGACGTTATAATGGGAAAATCAATCCAGTTTTTCCATTGGTAAAGAGTAATCCAAGAGGTAGCGGTGCACGGTGTTGCCTAGCAGCCTTCCCTAAATTAGGGTCGATTAGCGTAGATAGCTCTCGAGTAGCTTTGAGCGAAATATAACAAACAAACAAGAAAGTAATATCCACTCTTGAAACCAAATTACAACCCATGGTTGACACGCTGCTGTTAGATCTGTACATCATAAGCTGGAGTAGTTTGTTATTCACGTGTTTAGGTACATACGTTATTTTATCTGCAGGGAGCTTTACGGAGCACCATACCGGTTCTTTCTAACCAGTGGTGCAACAATTTCAAACTGAAAACTCAAGAACACATGAGTCACTTTTCGTACGGTGGGGAATTCCGCGGCCATTTGTAAGGGTTTTGTCGTCCGAATGTTTAATATCTTTTTTACGAAATTTGAACGCAGTTTTTGAATTACATTTAAAGTCTGAATATATCTTTAACTGTTTGGATGATAATGCTGAGTAATGTTTCTTACAGAAGATTTTCAGGTGCTTAATTAACGACATCTGGAAGACCTGCGTTACATTTCAATATAAAACGTGTTTTCCAGCTTTTGAAACGAGAACAACAATACTGGTTCTTAGATTTTTGTTAGGCCTAGAGTATGACTTTTTTTAACAGTTTTCATTAGTAGTACAGAAAGAAATATGGAACATTAAATCTTTGTCTTTCCTGACAGTTACCTACCTGTTCTTTGTGTGAATATCTCAATCTTTCTCCGATCTTCTGTGGTCCCACTTTTGAAAATTAGTTTCCACTTCTCTTTTCACAACGACTTAAAATTCGTGAATAAGGGACACGCTCCATGTGACGTCGCCTTCCTTAGAGCTGATTGGTCGGGAGAGTTTATCTGCCTTAGTTACGTGTCCTACTTTCTAAACACGACTTTCACCGTTAATTAGAAAGTAATGTCAAGCGTAACTTAACGACTTAAACGTAAGATTTATTTCCCACACTTCTTGAAGCTGTATGTACTTACACTCGAAGAATGAGCTTTTTGTCGCCCTCTAGTGGCTCAGAAGTAAGTCTGCGGGCTTAAACGCTAAATATCGGAATCCGATACCCGTTGTGGGCAGAGCACGGATAGCCCCTTGTGTAGCTTTATGCATAACGCTAAATTCTCTTTATTTTTGAGCAAAAATAAATTTATGTAAAATTAACTTATTCAAAACGATAAATTATTCTTAAGTATTTATAAATAATTAATATAAATTATTATTATTATTTATAAATAATCCAGTAGATATGAACTGACATATCTCACCCATATTATTGGAGGTTATGTGGTTTTTTTAGTTGTTTTTCTTCACAGATATCCCGTTTAGAAGCTGTTATTCATAATGAAAAATGACAACCAAGTAACTAATACGTAAAAACAACCACTTTACACGATAGATTTGAATTACAGAAAAACGCCATGTCATGGATAATTACCTCCTCTCGAAAGTGAGGGTATTATCGTGGATATATATATATCCACCCTGGCCCGACAGTGAGGGTATTATCGTGTGATATTTACCTCACAATATCTTGTAGCCTGAGATTTACTACGAACGTTAACCCTAAGCGTCACGATTCAAATGCCGAAAGTTGGCCAAATATTTGAAACCAATAAATTGACAGGTCTAATCCCAAAAAAGCGTTAAACATTGGATACATTTGACAGATCTAATACCAAGTAATGTTAAACATGTGATATAGTTTACAGATCTAATACCAAAAAGCGTTAAACGTTGGATACCTTTGACGGATTTAATACCAAAAAGCGTTAAACGTTCGATGCAGTTGACGGATCTAATACCAAGTAATGTTAAACATGGGATATAGTTTACAGATCTAATACCAAAAAGCGTTAAACGTTCGATGCAGTTGACGGATCTAATACCAAAAAGCGTTAAACGTTGGATATAGTTTACAGATGTAATACGAATAAGCGTTAAACGTTGGATACAGTTTACAGATCTAATACCAGCTATTGTTAAACATGGGATAAAGTTATTAAAAATAAAATACAATAAATTAGGACTTTCACATATTAGTTCCAGCATTCTTATTTTTGCTGGATTTATGAAATGCAATCTTAACCCCGACGGATAAATTTCTTTCATGTGTGTGTGGACAGCAGATCCAAAAGAGTCAAGCCACGAGTCAAAATATATTCTGTAAATTCTCCCCCTAGCAATAACAAAAATATACACGTACTAAGTTACCAACAAAGCTGATATCTTTGTAATCCCGTAAATCATGGAAGAAACCTCACCTAGCGTTAGTTTTCAGAATCTGTAGTCTATACTGGAGGGATTTAGGCATTTTGGCAATAACGTTAGAAAAAACAACAACAAATATCCAACAGTACCTTCTTACGGGAAAGAGAAAAAGTATTCTTCCGCTCATAGACAAAATAATCCCATCATTATCAATGAATTAAACGTAAACACGCCGAACAGGAGTTTATTCCAGAACAAGAGTGTGTACTTGTAACGTACTGTTTTGTTTCTACATTCATCTGTTTTTCCACCTTAAATCTGGCATGATTTAGAAGCATTTGTATTTAATACTTATTAAAAAATAGAAAAAGAAGGTGACGACACACTAGCCTGAATATAACGTTTAGATGCAGGAAAACTGAATGATTATAATAATCCCACCAAATAATTAAATTAAAGCAATAGCCTAAGTATAGCATTCAGTATTAAATTTTCGAATAAACATTAAATTATCAATACAGACGTTTACTACAAACGTTATTGTCAACAGTTTTTGTTAGAACGAAAATCCTGGGATTTTAAATGTTTCAGTCATGATAAGTGGCATGACTTGATGTTTAGGGCACTTGACTCGCATCTGAGGGTTGTGGGTTCGAATCCCGTCCCCGAACAATGCTCGTCCTCTCATCTGTGAGGGCGTGATAATGTTATGGTATGTTCCACTATTCGTTGGTAACGAGTAATCCACAGTTGGATTAATCCTGCAAGTTTATCACTTCATAATCAAGGACGTCTGACACAAATATCCCTCGAGTAGCCTTGCACGAAATTCAAAACAAACAAACAAATAATTTCTGTCATAGTTCAGTAATTACCTAGCCAATCAAAACAGGCGTTCCTGTCAAAAGGTTTTCTTGAAAGTGAACCGATAGGTGTATAAGTTTACATGGACAAACATTGGGATAAGCGAACCAATAGGTGTATAAGTTTATATGGACAAACATTGGGATAAGCGAACCAATAGGTGTATAAGTTTACATGGACAAACATTGGGATAAGCGAACCAATAGGTGTATAAGTTTATATGGACAAACGTTGAAATAAGCGAACCAATAGGTGTATAAGTTTACATGGACAAACGTTGAAATAAGCGGACCAACTGGTGTATAAGTTTATATGGACAAACACTGGGATAAGCGAACCAATAGGTGTATAAGTTTATATGGGCAAACATTTGGATAAGCGAACAAATATTAACCCTTATTGCACGCATTATGAAAATAAGGTTTAAAAATTTTCTTTAAGCCTCTTACTTAAATAGGCCTACATTTTGAGAAATATAACTGGGTACGTTACTTAGAAGTAACAATGTTCAATTGAGTAACCAACATAATTAATTCTATGATTTATTTACACTGTTGCCTAGAAGTAAGAGCGTTTAACTTTCTAATTGATGCCTTTGTATGAGTGTTAAGTAATAAAGATAGATGTCTTACCTGTAAATTACTATGTACTATAGAAGGTTAACCTATATTTTCAAAAGAAACTGCCAAGCGACACTGCATATTGCAGGAGTCAAAGTTGATAAAATAGACCAGAACTCTATCGTTGATGTTTTGTTCCAGTCACGTCCTGCCACCTGGAAAAAAAGAAAATATATTTAGTCATGTACGAAGCCTTGTTTGGTGTCTTTTTCTTACGAAACTTTATTTCATGGTTTTATAAATCTGAATATCCAAGACATAAATCTGTAAAATAAAATCAACTTCTGGTTTCTAAAAGCATGGCGATACAAAAATTATTTTTAATTCCCCAAACGGGTATAGTTCAATGTCTAAACATTTTGCCTAATGATACATTTTTGCACGTGACACCGGATGAACCAATAAAAAGCTCATTGTATATCTCAAACTTAACATCGTTTTTCATCTCTCTCTCTCATTTTTTTTTATGCCTATGCGACATTTTATAAATATTTACCACAAGTTGTTGTTTACCGCTAAGCCACACATTAGGCTACCTGTCTTGTGCCCACCACAGTTATTATTATTATAAATCTTCTGACTTACCGCTAAGCCGCTATATCGATTTTGTTAGGACTAACACATTTTCTTTATGTTAAATATTTATTTATCCAATATATTTTGATATGTTTTAGAATTTGGATAGATACATGTAATTACTGACGATTAAAGCGTTTTCGCTCTGTCGTTGATGAAGAGGGCTAATAAAACGAAACGTTGCGTCCTAAGTTTTAAATTTAAAGACTAGAATGAGGGCAACTAATAAACAGCATCCACTGTCAACTTTTTCACTACTCTTGTATGACAGAATAGCGGAATGTGGACGTCACTTTAAAATATGCCCACTGCCCCAAAGTGCATAGCGCATTTATTGTGATAACGGAACACAAACCAAGAATCTTTGGGTTCACTGTCCGGCAGGCTAATCACTATACCACGTCTGGCCCTGACAATATTTAATAAAAATACTTCATATTACAAACTGCAGTATTTAAAAACTGAAATATTATTACAATTAGAAATATTTGTGTGTTTTACAGTTCATTTCCAGAGAGGTTTTTTTTAACTTTACGGTTTCTTGTATCGAATAATCAGTAAAAAAGGTTAATGCCAAGTTAGGCTTACGTTTAACATCAGTTTTTTTTATGTTTCTTTCTCTGTATTTAAAATTAATTAAATTTCAAGCAATTAGCATAGCTAAACTCGCACAGTTACTAATCTGAATAAGGCTTCTGATTTTACAATTTACAGATACGAATAAATCATCACAATTTCAATCAAGCGCTAGAAAATTAAAATCTTCAAATTAAATTACTTCATTAAGATACGATTTTAAAACAGGCCTACTGAAAAACTAGTGGAACATAAAAACACTTAGATTCGGATATTGTATGTCTGCTAGCGCCATCTATTTTCTCTGATTAAAAACTACTTGTTATTCGGATATTTTTCTAGTTTTCAGTAACTACTGTTCTTTAACTTTGAGGTTCTACGACTAGTATGAAGCTCAAAATTTATAATACAGTTCGTCTTACATAAAACAAAAGATAACTAATGATACGAGGAAATTGTATGTCTACTAGCGCCATCTATTTTCTCTGATTAAAAACTACTTGTTTGTTTGAACGAGAAACAATAAATCCAACAAGGCGTGGAAACATACTGGCACAAAAGAAAGATAGAATAAAAATTATGATTTACTGCATATGAGCCTTAGAGGGGGGGGGAGAGACTTTTTCGCTACGTTCCGGGTGAATCACCTTCGTCAGATTCAGCTGCTTGACACAAATGCACAGTTATACAGAACTTAGGCTAGTTTTGATTTAAAACAAAGAAACACGGAAGATTAATGAGAGTGGAGCCTGGAAAACGTATATAAACAATGGTGAATCTTGTTGTCACAACATAATAATTATAATTTTATGAAATGCTCATAAAATTTAGTGAATTAATTAAGAAAAATGGTAAGTAATATTTAATTGTTCTGAGAAAACATTATTTAAAAAATAGATAGCATTATTAATATAAAAATTAACTGCATGAGTTGTCAAAACAAGCGAGTAACTAGAATTTAGGCCTAGCACGGCCCGATGGTTAGGGCGCTCTACTTTCCAGCTGCTGGTCACGGATTTCAATCCGGTCTCAGATTACGTTCACCCTTTCAGCCGTGGGGAAATTATAATCTTGTTACGTCTCTGGTCGTTAGTTAATTTCCCGTAAAATTTCTTTCCGATGAAACTTTACCGATACAAGTCCTTTCTTAAATAAAACTGGTTTATTCTTTCTGAATACAACTTTGTAACACACTTAATTTCCACAGTCACGCTATAACTCACAACGAACGACTCACGTGCTCGACTCAATCGTCAGTCTCTGTCTGCTGTTCAATTACATTACCTTTTTGCCGTCACTTCTTGGCGGCTTATATATACAAGAATATCGCATATCTAGTAACCTCTCGAGGATTCAGGAAGGGACGTGAACGTTCGAGAATATGACGTGTTACTAGCATCACGTGACCTCCGCTGTCGTAACAATATGATGGTTGGTAAAAGAGTAGTTCAAAAGTTGGTGGTGGGTTTTGTTGAATAGCTGCCTTCCCTCTAGTCTATTACTTTTAAATTAAAGACAACTAGTGTAGACAACCTTGCGCGAAATTCAACAAACAAACTAAAATTTGATAAAGTCAATCATATTATCTACTTAAAAGCGGGTCTCTCTTTCGGGTTGTGATGTTAATTTGATCTGAGTTTGAATATAATTATGCTTATGCTCCAAGCTCTTACGCTGGGGTTTGTCATCTCATCAATTCCATGATGGTCTAAAGAGGTTGAATTGCTCGCAATGGTACCATTAATGTCCAGTTCCAAGTATTGCTTGAAAAAAGACGACTTTTGACCTTTGGTGACACCTGTTTCTCGGATACAAATAACCTCTAACATTCACTGATACGCCCTATGTTAATGAGGCGTAGTTCTTATTATATTTAACACTTACGCAATACTAATATCATCCAGTATATATCCATTTTTGGATAACTCACAGAAGATTATCCATCAAGAACTTTTTTTTTCAGAACTGCAGTTAAACTATCTGTTGCTAAGCGCAAAGCCACACATTGGGCTGTATCGAAACCTGATTTCTAGCGTCATGAGCCTTCAGACTTGCCGCTGGGGGGCAAACTGCAAATAGACAAAAATAAAGCAAATAAACATAAAATTAGTAACATTTTGTTAGCCCCCCAGTGGCACAGCGGTATGTCTGCGAACTTAAAACACTAGAATACGGGTTTCGATACCCGTGGCGGGCAGAGCACATATAGCCCATTGTGTAGCTTTGTGCTTAATTACAAAACAAACATTTTGTTCAGGTTCACGATTAAATCCACGAGGGGAAAATGTTGTCGTTATTAACAATTTTAACTAAGTGAAGTTAGTACAAAATAAACTACGCTTTTAACTAAGTGAAGTTAGTACAAAATAAACTACGCAAGAAGTGTCTTCTTATTGCAGGACCAGTGCAGTAAATCTTGCAATTAAATGTTTTTATGCAAAATTTGAAGTAAATCCGTATAAAAGACTAATCTCGTTCAAAGGAGGTAGTCCCCCGGTGGGACAGCGGTAAGTCTTCGGATTTACAACGCTAAAATCAGGAGTTCGATTCCTCTCGATGGATACAGCAGATATCCCGATGTGGCTTTGCTATAAGTAAAACATATACACAGAGGAGGTGTATACCGCATTCATCACCTAAAGCACCGCATGCGCTTAAATAATTCTAAAAAGGGGGCGCTAATAAGGAACTAATTCTTACCTTTAAGTTTTCCACAATAGTCGCTATTATCACCTGCCAAACATGGCCTTTAGTTTACACGATTTATTAGATGACATCATGCTGAACAAGTGTAGATTTATCACGTTGTATTGTGTGTCGTACAGGATTAATAGGAACACACAGCTGTGTGAAATTCACCAGACGTCACTCTAAGACATAACTCTAAGCCAGGCCTTCATGATAATATTTATTCGACAATAAAATGCAGAAAATACAGGTATTAAAGACAGATTTTTTTATTTCCGAAATTATTACAGTGAATGATAATAGTAGTATAGAGGGCGCTTATTGAGCTTTATTTTGGAAATCATACAGTGGCGCTTAAAAGGAAGAGGTACAAATAAAGTAGTTACTGATTATAAAAAAAATATATGTATAATATTTTAAAAGCTACATTTACAGTCATGGATTTATTCGGGAAAGATTGGACGTGGTACAGATTGTTTCAAAAGTCCACTAAGCTGCCTTTTCTATATCAATTAACGTTGCTTTTGTTGCGTCAGGGAGGTCACGTGACTAGTATCACGCCACGTCCTTCTCTC
>NW_013671298.1:38380-39465 GCF_000517525.1 Limulus polyphemus
GTGTGACGGGGATTCGAACCCGCAGATTGTGAGTCGAGCGCCCTAACCACCTGGCCATGCCGGGCCTGAACACTAGGAAATAACCTAAATAAAACACACACATAAATATTCAGATGAGTGCGTTAATAATTAGCAAAATATATTTACCAATTTAAATACAAAAAAAAGAACAAAGTCAAAACAAAGGACGTAAAATTACAAACATAATTAATTGGTCATAATAAAAAGAAAATAATATTTTTATTATTCTAAAAACTTATACCACAACTTTTTAAAGGAAAGTTGAGTAAACTGGTTGTAATTAATGAGCACGAAATATACTGGATAAGATTTAGTAGGGATCGTTACTCAAAATGAATATATCAAATAACAAATTACTAGTAACCAACTAGTGTACTTTTTACACGATATTTGATGCAAACTATATTGCCTATTAAATAACAAAAAAATGTCTTAGGAATAGTTGGTACGTTCTTCAAAAGCACTGGCTACTTCCTGGCATCGTCTTCGCGTGCTCTAGGTGTTGATGTAATGGACAGTAACAGCTTTAAGAAAACGCAAGGGAGAGTTCCAGATGTGCTCGATTGTAACCATGTTTAGGTCAGAGCACTGTGAAAGAACAGTAGTCTCTTACAGAAATAGCTCCTCTAAGACCAGGATGTAAATGACATTGTCACTATTAAGACCATATTTGCTAACCAATATGTGGTGTACAGCCTCGCGTAAACGTCTATGCTCTCGTCCCTGTCCTACACAACTGTCGTGTACATGTCTATGATCTCATCCCTGTACTATACAACTGTCGTGTACATGTCTATGATCTCATCCTTGTCCTATACAAATGTCATGTAAATGTCTATGATCTCATCCCTGTACTACACAACTGTCGTGTACATGTCTATGATCTCATCCCTGTACTATACAACTGTCGTGTACATGTCTATGATCTCATCCCTGTACTACACAACTGTCGTGTACATATCTCTGATCTCATCCCTGTACTACACAACTGTCGTGTACATGTCTATGATCTCATCCCTGTACTACACAACTGTCGTGTACATGTCTATGATCTCATCCCTGTA
>NW_013671298.1:40465-50713 GCF_000517525.1 Limulus polyphemus
CTCATCCCTGTACTACACAACTGTCGTGTACATGTCTATGATCTCATCCCTGTAATACACAACTGTCGTGTACATGTCTGTGATCTCATCCCTGTAATCCAGAGCTATCACAGTTGCCCCTGTACATATGGAAGACAGTTTTGCCTTGCCCCAGTTCAAGATAGGCTCACTATACTATCGGTTGTATTCAGTCATCTTAACGTTATGATACTGGCCATCTTTGTGCTCTAGTGGGATGGTCAGTCAAGACAGGACAAAATCTGGGACCGTCAATGAATAGAAATTGCGTCCAATCTTGGATAGTCAGCTGGACACTTTTCAGTAACACTGTGTCAGTACTGTAATCTGACACGTGATTGGTCAATAATCGTGTAAAATGCCAGCGTTAGAACACGAAAACTGAAAATAATAGAAAAACAAACCAGGTGACATCTGGTAAAACCCCTGTTTTGGTAATAAGCCTGAATTTACTCAGTCATCACTTGAATATGAAACCGATTGCTTCTAATACTCCTATTGGGTATTTATTAGCACTAAGAAACAACGATAGCTTGGGAAGTATGAATACATATCAGCTTGGAAAATTAGCGACGTATTATTACTTCAACAGTGAATAACGTAAAATCAGATAAGGTGATATTTTCTTATCCATAGATCAGGTAAGAACATCAATAGAAAACAACATTATTTTAACATAACTGGAAATCTACAACTTGTGTTGATTTATTAGATACCAGGGATATAAAACCTTACAATTTCAGTGCTAACATACTAAAGTTTCGTGTTCCCAAAGTCATAAATGGAGTGTATTTATGTGTAGTTGGCTCCAGAAAAATCAAATTGTAGAAGATGTTTATTTCCCAAATAAATATAAGGTTTAAGTGGTTACTGTTAATTCGTAGGCCAAACCGATCCAAAAATATACACTTAACGAATCTTTTCTCCTTGAAATTGATCTCCTCTTAGTTGCTTATCAAACCAGACTACAATCTTATATGTTAGTTTTTACTACAAGTTAATTGATGTAGACTGTAATATCCGCCATGTTTTCGGCAGACAATCGATGACGTAGTAACTATTGGCGTCCTGAATGAGTAACCTTCACTTAGTAGGCTTCTTTATTTAGGAGATCGATTACCTCATTTTATCAAATCTGTGATTTTTTTTTTTGTAGTTAGACACGATATTTAAATAAGTGTTAATAAATTTCGTGCTTCTGTAGCTAAGTTGTAAAACAGAGCTACGGTTAAAAAAAAATCAGAACACCCCCCTTCATTTCATAAGTTTTATTATAATCAGCTTTAGGTAATAATTTCATTTTTACCGTCTCTTCCTGAGGCTATACCATTGTACACAAACCTTCTAAACAATCTCCTGAAGCTATACCATTAGGGGTTAACCTCCTAAACGAACTCCTGAGGCTATACCATTGTGGGTGAACCTCCTAAACAATCTCCTGAAGCTATACCATTGTGGGTAAACCTCCTAAACGAATTCCTGAGACTATACTATTGTACACAAACCTCCTAAACAATCTCCTGAAGCTATACCATTGTGGGTAAACCTCCTAAACGAACTCCTGAGACTATACTATTGTACACAAACCTCCTAAACGAACTCCTGAGGCTATACCATTGTGGGTAAACCTCCTAAACGAACTCCTGAGGCTATACCATTGTGGGTAAACCTCCTAAACGAACTCCTGAAGCTATACCATTGTGGGGAAACCTTCTAAACGAACTCCTGAGGCTATACCATTGTGGGTAAACCTCCTAAACAATACTTTTGAGTGTTATGAACATGAAAAAAAACTTCTTAGTTTGATGACGTTTCTTGAAAGATTATTTATAGATTATCTGTTTAAGTACAAATGTGCGCTATACCCGCTGCAGAGATCGAACTCCGAATTATAGTGTTATAAGCATTTAAGCCTACCACTAAGCTATATAAGACAATCTTCGAGAAGCTATACCATTATGGGTAAACCTCCTAAACGAACTCCTGAGGCTATACCATTGTACACAAACCTCCTAAACAATCTCCTGAAGCTATACCATTGGGGGTTAACCTCCTAAACGAACTCCTGAGGCTATACCATTGTACACAAACCTCCTAAACAATCTCCTGAAGCTATACCATTGGGGGTTAACCTCCTAAACGAATTCCTGAGACTATACTATTGTACACAAACCTCCTAAACAATTTCCTGAAGCTATACCATTGTGGGTAAACCTCCTAAACGAACTCCAGGAGGTTTGTGTACAATAGTATAGTCTCAGGAGTTCGTTTAGGAGGTCTGTGTACAATAGTATAGCTTCAGGAGATTGTTTAGGAGGTTTGTGTACAATAGTATAGTCTCAGGAGTTCGTTTAGGAGGTTTGTGTACAATAGTATAGCTTCAGGAGATTGTTTATCTACAATGACTTAAGCCTTTCTTGGAGATACGACAGATTGAATACTTTTTTATAGCATACAATTTTCATGTATGATTTCCCCAAAGAATTTGAAGAGATTCGTGAACTTTTCCTTGCCCACCATTATAAAAGATAGCTGCTCATTCAATTCAAATTTGGGTTTAAGGTTTTATTCATTTTGTTTTAACTGGATAAAAAATCATTTCAAGGCCTAGAATTAAAAATAACACATCTTTATTTACTCAATGCTGTTGAAAAATACTGTTTTCATTGAATCTACTGTATGGATAACAATGTAATGTTTATAACGTTGAAAATCATTCAAGTGGTTTCCTCGGGGGACTCGAACCCAAAATTTTAGTGTTGTAAGTCCGTAAAGATGCCGCTAACCAACTTCTAAAATCAATTTGTAATCTCAATGTACACGCAAAAACTGAATAAAAACTTGACTACTTTCGTCTTTTATTTTCAACATTATTCATAAATAATACATCAAGGCTTAACAGACCATTCCAAAATACTAAGTCAAATGACTTTTTATTACTCATCTGGTATTCTTTTTTATCTTTTAGACTCTAATTTACGATATTTAAATTATCAGAATGAACATATTCAACAACTGACAAGATAAAAAAAAAGCTTAGCTTTTTTGTAGCTCCATCTGGTATAAATAAAAAGAGTAATTCTAATATATTAAAGAAAATATAATCAAATAATTCGAGATTATTTTTAAACATAAAATTATACGTCGTGAAACTGGTTCTTAAAAATATAGGTTCTGTTATTTATTGATTTATTTCGCAAAACTAACATTTGTTAGTAAAGCTGTTTTAAATAAGGTTTGGGAACAGGGTAAAACAAGACAAAAATAATTTTAGAGTTTTGTGGCTCCATCTCGTTTAAAAAAAAAGTAATTCTAATATATTAAAGAATAGGATAAAACAAGATTTTCGAGAACGTAAATACTGTAAAGTAAGCTAAATTTTCAATTTGTTCTTTCAGTTAACTGAACCCAGGTTTTCAGAAAACGTTCGTGTGTAGTATTAAATAACGAAGAAAAAAGCCTTTACTACAACATAATTTACCAGTTTTTGTTCGCCATTAACACAATCTATTTTAGCGATTGAAAACTAAACCTATTTTTTCCTCTCTTCATCACATATAGTTCACCTTCTTTTATTAACTTATCTAAAGATTAACGATATAAAAAACATTTTTTCCGTGATAACTTTAAATAATAAATATTTAAAAGACCACAAGTAGACAGTCAAACATTTTCGATTCAACATAATTATGAAACAAAAATATATACATCTTTAAGCACGGATATATTTATTTAAAACATGTTGAGATTAATCGTATACTTAAGCCTCATAATTTCTCCTTTTTACACACTGCAACTTCACTGTAAAGATATACAAGAGTTGCTCTATACAGAGGTTAAAGTTGAAAACTCTCAACCCAGAGCGTTTTTCCTTTAGACTACGAAGACAATGTCCATCAAGAAAAGGCAATAACATATATATATATATAAATATATAAAACATACGTTTTACAAAACTTTATATATGCTATATTACATACAAATTTCTAAAAGAAACACATTTTACATAATATATATTTCTATTTATTAAGGTTAGTAAAACAAACTATAATTTCCATTTTCTTGCAAAAAACATGTAGAAATATAGAACAAAAGCACCAGAATTGATTTCATATGAAAATATAGAAAATTAATGGGTTTATGCATTTTTTTTTTCAAAATATCAGTTAACACCAGTCTTTGGAGAATAGTAGTCGCTGGCTAACGTTATTAGTCTTGTAATAATTTCTAAATGTGCCAAGTTCCAAAACTCACCGATAGGTGATACTTTTGTACATGGAAAAGGATTAGGAGAAAACCTAGGAGGATCTGTGCTAATTCGAAACAAGCGTAACAACAATTGAAAATAAATTAATATATCATACAAACAAAAAAATATTAGACTATCATACTTATTGAACTTTGCGAGGGTGAATGTTATATTTTTATAAAATTAGATGATTTATGGAGCAAGTGATCAAAATCCAATTCTGACAATAACCGACGAATTTCGTATACTAAAAGAATAATATAATAATATAAAAATGAAGTCATTAAAAACAATAAAATGTAGTCAATTATAAGTTGATTCTCCCACATATCTTCAAAAAACCGAGAACATTCCAGTTTAACATAAAAATAATATATATATGTATTTACTAGTCTCATTTATTAATTGAACTGAAGAAAAGATTGGTCTACAGCTTATTGTGTGACAAAAAAAAGGCACGTTTACAAAATCTTTTGTAACAGCCTTTTATAAAATAACAAATAAATACAGCGTTCTGTTACCAAGCAAAATGTAGAACAAAACATTTATAATATATTTCAGTCTCTACATTAGAGTTCATTAAAATCAAAACTCGAAACTATTTTGTTTAGGTATTAAGACTATTTTCAGGCTATGTATTGTTCTGTGTTATCAAAAAATGTTAGGCCTTTTGTTTCGTAAAACTTACAATGTTTAATTATCCATTAAAATAATCAAACAAAGAAGCGTGCCAAAAATGTTCTCCACTCAGAGCTCTCTATTGAGAAGTTGAAAAACACAAACTCTTGGCATTCTCTCAAATCAACAAACCCGTAAATTACAATTTTAAATAATAAAGATAAATTATATCTCACAGTTAGCAGACAAGAGTATACGGTACATATGCATCTCTTACAAATTCCCCAACTTTTCCCATTCTTACAAAAAATATACATTTTATATTGTTATTGACAAATACGAGTAGAATAATACTGAAAACAAGAGTTTAACTCAGTGTATTTTAATATTGCTACAGCTCACGGCAATACTATTAGTCTTAACCCTAATGGCATTCATGATAATACCATTAGCCTTAACCCTAATGTCATTCATGATAATACCATTGGCCTTAACCCTAATGTCATTCATGATAATACCATTGGCCTTAACCCTAATGTCATTCACGGTAAAACCATTAGCATTAACCATATAGTCATTAAAAATAATCTTGTTTTAACACTTTCCTAACTTACATGTTGTAACCCTTTATGTTTTAACACTTTCCTAACTTACATGTTGTAACCCTTTATGTTTTTACACTTTCCTAACTTACATGTTGTAACCCTTTATGTTATACCACTTTCCTAACTTACATGTTGTAACCCTTTATGTTTTTACACTTTCCTAACTTACATGTTGTAACTTTTTATGTTTTAACACTTTCCTAACTTACATGTTGTAACCCCTTTATGTTATAACACTTTCCTAACTTACATGTTGTAACTTTTTATGTTTTAACACTTTCCTAACTTACATGTTGTAACCCTTTATTCCATTTTATTTTAGTTAACTAATCTACAGTTATTTTTATCCTATGTTAATTTTATTTTACAATAAATTCATTACACTACTATTGATTTTACTTTAGAATTCGTCAAAGATGGATCGATACCATTTCGACACATCCATCATTACGTCACATGACATTTCTGCTTGACCACCAACCTAAGCAACGTCCAGAACCACATAGAAAACTTTCTGCCCTAGTGGAGAAACCTCTACATATCCTACAGCCATGTTTTAAGTTTCTATATAAATCTATATTTAATCTTAAATGATATCTATTCATTTGACAACAACGTTTAGCAAGGACTACTAAAATAATTTTATCAATATATTCTACCCTAACCTTCACATTGAACCTAGCGGGATTATAATACAACTTTAACATCACTAGTTAGCTTTTCAGATACATATATATATATGGTTATATCGTAAAGGCTGCATAGAATGTGAAGTGCGCGGGTAGAAGAACAGGAAAAAAATACTAGCTTGACTTTGAACACTTTATAAACGCGTTTGACTATTTTCTACACAGACGAACACTTATCTTGAATATCGTCTCTAATTCCCTATCTAGCGCGACATTCATATACAAGCATTTACTACTTTGAATGTACTTTATAAGCTGACTAAAAAGGCCTGTTTTTTGCTGTTATTTTTTTTGCAAATCACATTCTGTCTCTATATGAGCATATTTTATTGGTATATGTCAGTTAGACTATTTTTTTCTTGCTATGTTTTCTTAGAAATCTATCTATTACTCTATTAGCTCTATGGTAATCACAGATTCTAACGACGTTATGCCTAATATTCAAGCATAAGTCAGCTCTATGATAATCACAGATTCTAATGCCTAATATTCAAGCACAAGTCAGCTCTATGGTAATCACAGATTCTAACGACGTTATGCCTAATATTCAAGCACAAGTCAGCTCTATGATAATCACAGATTCTAACGACGTTATGCCTAATATTCAAGCACAAGTCAGCTCTATGGTAATCACAGATTCTAACGACGTTATGCCTAATATTCAAGCATATAACGTACAAAACTACGTTTCAAGAAAGATACCACTGTTGCCTGTGTTAGCGGATATTCCATAGAGAGATATATGAGAGGCTAAAGGAAACTTTGTGATCTGTGTTTTCATAACCACTAGTTTTTTTTCTCTCCGTCTTTCTTTTTTATTTCTACGTAGGTGGAGATCGTATATCCCCCCCCCCATTTGCTTTTTTAGAAATAAACGAATGTTATTAAGAAGCGACAGGAACGTATTTTTAAACGATTTCGGTATTGATTTGAACACGTCTTTCATGAGCATTTGGTTAAATTCACTGGGGTGCTAGGCCTACTGGGGGGTTGGTAAAACGTTTCCGAACGATGGATGGGCTGAGGATCGGCACGTCCAAAATCAATTCGGGGAAAGCAACTCTCGGACTTGGGCCGCGGAATGGTACATTTCAAAGCTGCGGCAATAGATCTGTCGTGCTTTCCTGGAAAAAACTTCTGTTCGTCCTGACCAAAATCGTCGCTTCCCGGAGCCTGCACAGAAAGAAGGATAGCATTGACGGTCTTCAGGTCACTCTGCAGGTCCTCCCGCTGACTGACAATGTTTGGATTTTTTCCAATTTTGTTAAGTCTTTCGGCAGCAACGGATTCCATGGTCCGCCGCATCACCGGAAACATGTCCAGAACGGCATTAAAATGGTCCACCGACAGGGAGAACAAGTGACAATAGGTTTCCGCTCGGACACTGGCTACTCGTCGAGTGTTGGTTAGCAGACATATTTCTAGAAAGAATTACATAGAGACTGGAATGAGTTACTTATCAGCCACGCAGATATGTAAAGTTTCTCTTGAAAACTTTTTAACAACACAAGTCAGTCAGATTAATTTTTTTAACTAACCAGAAATTAAACAGAATTAACAGGTTAATCGCTTGAAAAATAGTGCGAAAAATATGAAATTTCCCCATAAAAATAAACTATACACACACACACACCATCCTCACTTAAGCATAAACTATACACAACGTCTTTACTGAAGCAATCCTCACTTAAGCATAAACTATACACAACGTCTTTACTGAAACAATCCTCACTTAAGCATAAACTTCACCCAACATCCTCACTGAAACATAAACTATACACAACGTCTTTACTGAAGCACAAACTACACCCAACATCCTCACTGAAGCATAAACTATACACAACGTCTTTACTGAAGCAATCCTCACTGAAGCATAAACTAAACCTACACCCAAGGTCCTTACTGAAGCATAAGCCATGTACATGTGCCTTACTAGAAAGTGTTAGTGGTTTGATTCCTTATCTTAGCTGTTAGTGCACTTGTTTGATGTATGAAGGGTTTTGGGTTCGACTCCAATCCAAGAAAAATTAAATTACCACAGAAAACTGGCGCTCAAATACTGGTCGGCCTACGACCCTGAAATAAGGCTCGAGGTCGAGCATTGTTTTTGAGAGAGGAAGAATGTGGTTGTTTCACCTGTTAAAAAGTGCCTTATTAACAGTCTCTATAAAGTTAACCTTTTACCTCGGTTGGCAGAGAACTCATATAGTCTACAAGCAGTCCCGGGTTCAAGCCCTCCATGTGGGAGATGGAAAAGCTAAAATTACTAGGCTACATATCCTAAGTCATATTTCCTCAATAAGCCTTGAATCATACGCTTACGTAAGTCATACATACAACCTATATCGTTTAAAAAGTATGAAAGAATTCAGCTTGTGTCCTTTCTTGAAAAGTTGAAATTACTTCATCTCTCAAATCTTTTATAAGCACTATAAAATCAGGTTTTGATTAAGAATATATCAACGGTAAGAAATGGGATAATATTCAAAAAAGACAAATATGTTAAGTTATGTAATTCAAAAGATATTATTTTAAAAGAGCCGAAAAGATATTTAAGTTGTAGTGGATTTTCTTTGTTTTTAATGACAAAGCTTCTATGGCTATCTGCTACTGGCCACCAGAGGGAAAGCTGCCAGTAAACAGGATACTACCACTCACCATCTAGGCAATGATATACTGCCACTCTTATAAAGCATCTACAGCTTAAAGTGCTAAGAATATTTTATTGTATAGCACGGATTCGAACCCGGCTCACCAACTCAGAAATCCAGAGCTCTACCATCGGGTCAACCAGCTGTGAAAGTCGGAAGATATTACACTATAAACGCTAAAGAACAACGATATAATTCAATATATCCTAAGACAAATGAACAGAAAGGACACATAACGATTAACAGCTATTAATTATATTTTTTTAGAAAGAGAAGACTAACTGATTGTACTGTATTACTTTGCTCGTTACATTTCGACCAACATTAATAAAGAGTGGTGAGAAGAGTGGTATTAATCTAAATTATTCCATTCCTAACGCATCACTGAAATGTAAAGTGTATGCAGAAACACCCACACCAAATTTTTTTCCAGAACAGACTAGAATTTTCAGAACTGTTTCCGAGAACATTTTTCAATGCTATAAACACACAGTCCGCTAGTTTACTAACCTCCAAAGTACGATCCGTCAGAAAGGCTCGTAGCCACCTCGCCAGAAGACATGACAATATCGACAATCCCTTCTTGTATGAAGTACATCTTATTTCCCAGAGTTCCTTCTTTGATAATGATGTCTCCTGGTTGGAAGACTTCGTAGTGAAGTTTGGTCACCACATCGTTCACAAAGTTCTGATCAGCGTTAGCGAAAAACGGGACAGATGCCACGAGTTCACGACAGTTGTAATTGATTACGTCCTAAAATTTAGAGCAATAGAAAAAAAGACCTGCATCATTATCTAGGAGAATTCAATCAAACAAGCAGTTCATTCATGAATCAAAACCAATCATTTAATTCTTTGAAAATGTCTAAAGTTTGTACGTTACAAATGAACATCCAACAACGTATCAAATAGTTTTGTTTACATTCCACCTACATAACGTACACTCAGTAAATACGGGCCCCAAAACAAGCAAAATTAGAATTTAGAACGTAAACTTGGACTGAATAACGCTCGTTATTGGTTTTAGTGACAATACACGAGTAACTTGGCTGACGTATATCAGAGATCATACCGACAACAACAGTACGGTATGGTAAACTAAACCTTTTAAATATTACACTAGACAATGTTTATAATTAGTGACGAGTAAGCTGTTAGTTCTCTCTATAAAATAAGTATAAATGGGAAAAATATTACCGCAGACATTATGGAATATGAACTGAAATGGTGTAATAACTAATTAAGGTGAAAGTTGTTACCTTGTCTACACAGAGATATGTTACTATTGTGGATATCACTAGACCTAAGTTGTTACTTTGTCTACACAGAAATATGTTACTATTGTTATTGAGGATATCATTAGACCTAAGTTGTTACTTTGTCTACACAGAGATATGTTACTATTGTGAATATCACTA
>NW_013671298.1:51671-54911 GCF_000517525.1 Limulus polyphemus
TAGACCTAAGTTGTTACTTTGTCTACACAGAGATATGTTACTATTGTTATTGTGGATATAACTAGACCTTGATTCACCGTACTACTGGGTGACGGTACGTGTAACTAGACTTTGTACTCTTGATCAATCAGCAACAAACTTGATACGGTGTTACAGAATGATATGAGGAAGGATTGGACCCCCATCTAATATCGGTAAACCTATCAAAGTTGTATATCCCTCAGCAACATGAGGAAGGTCATGAAGGGGTTGGGGTTTGATCCCCCGTCTAATATCGGTAAAACTATCAAAGTTGTATATCCCTCAGCAACATGAGGAAGGTCATGAAGGGGTTGGGGGTTAGATCCCCCGTCTAATATCGGTAAAACTACCAAAGTTGTATATTCCTCAGCAGTAGAATGAACTTTGTAACTACTATTGTTAGACTTCTTAGAAACAGTATGTCTTTATTTTGAGTATTGATACCTTTATGTATTTTTTATTGCAGTGTTAATGTTGATTATGTTCGGAATAAAATAAACAAAAACACAATTTTCTATGTTTTGTTACAAACGAGTTTTTATTTCACCCGTCCAATTAAAATTGGTTTTCATAGTTATGCACGTAAAAACAAGTACGCCGTTTTTCTGTTAATTATTGCCTTGCTTGGAACTGTTATAATATTGCCTTGCTTGTAACTGTTACAATATTGCCTTGCTTGTAACTGTTATAATATTGCCTTGCTTGGAACTGTTATAATATTGCCTTGCTTGGAACTGTTATAATATTGCCTTGCTTGGAACTGTTATAATATTGCCTTGTTTGGAACTGTTATAATATTGCCTTGCTTGGAACTGTTATAATATTGCCTTGCTTGGAACTGTTATAATATTGCCTTGTTGGAACTGTTATAATATTGCCTTGTTTGGAACTGTTATAATATTGCCTTGTTTGGAACTGTTATAATATTGCCTTGTTTGGAACTGTTATAATATTACCTTGCTTGGAACTGTTACAATATTGCCTTGCTTGGAACTGTTACAATATTGCCTTGTTTGGAGCTGTTATAATATTGCCTTGTTTGGAGCTGTTATGATATTTCCTTGCTTGGAACTGTTACAATCACACGGGTTATAAACGATCAATCTACATGATGACATAACAAAAGGGTGAGGGGGCATTAACTGTTTCAAATGAACTATCTATAATTATTTTAAGCCATCCCCCTTTGATTTCTAATTCCAGCTACTATATACACTGAGATACAGCGTGGCAGGTTCTGAAGCAAACCGTCAAACGTTTCTAATCAATCTTAAGATGAAACGCCAGTGTGGTGACAGGATACACAGAGTCGAGGGCGCCAACTCTAGCTACTGCGTCTCGTGGAAGTATCGTGACTCAAGAACACGCTTAATATAGCTACTGTGTTTCATGGAAGTGCCATGACTCAATATCACACCTAATATAACTGCTAGGTTTCATGGAAGCGCCATGACTCAATACCACACCTAATATAGCTACTGTGTTTCATGGAAGTGCCATGACTCAATACCACACCTAATATAACTGCTGTGCTTCATGGAAGTGCCATGACTCAAAAACACACCTAATATAGCTACTGTGTTTCATGGAAGTGCCATGACTCAATACCACACCTAATATAACTGCTGTGCTTCATGGAAGTGCCATGACTCAAGACCACAGCTACATTAGGTGTGTTCTTAGGTCATGACACTCCCATGAAACACAGTAGCTACATTAGGTGTGTTCTTGAGTCATGGCACTCCCATGAAACACAGTAGCTACATTAGGTGTGTTCTTGAGTCATGGCACTCCCATGAAACACAGTAGCTACATTAGGGTTCTTGAGTCATGGCACTCCCATGAAACACAGTAACACCTAATGTAACTACTGTGTTTCATGGAAGTGCCACCATCATCAAAAATAGAAAGCTGAAACACTGGGTCGTTGTCACCTCTGAGCTCCATCCAGTTCAGAACTTTTATACCTGCAGTAGTTTGTCTTTATAGTTTTAAGTATTGTAAGACGGCCCCCCATAATACTAACTACAAAGTAAAGCACTATGTTGCGATAATCCTAAATCTGAGCCGTCCTGTACTTCAGTTTTAAAAGTTACGGAAGTTTTTGGAATAACTTGTCTGATTCATCCAGCATTAACCCTGGAATACCGCACCTCATTGGCTTTTTTAAACACGTATTTCTAGAGTATCTGTGCATCAAACACGGGTTCAATAAATACTGGGGTCTCTCATGTACTTTACATGGAAAATGTCCCCCATTTGATTGTTCAGTTCTTTACCCTGCCTGTTGTAATAGGAAAAACAAAACACAAACTTATTCAATATGACGCACTCTACCGGCAGTAAGCGGAGTTAAAAGCAAGTCGATAATTTGAGGATTGATCTAACATACCGAAGATTGTTTTTTTTATTATTGATAAAGTTTTGAAGAACGAAGAAACAAGACATTCCTGTTTCTTATTATTCGAATTGTATCAATAGCGTGAGAGAAATAATTTATATTTGTAAATAGATGCACTTGTTGTCTTTGTTCATCAGTGAGTAAAACAATGGTAAATAAATTCTAAACTATAGACCAATCACAACGTATGCTGGGCGAAATCACTGCTGACGAACCAATAACAACGTATGCTGGGCGAAATCACTGCTGACGAACCAATCACAACGTATGCTGAGTGAAATCACTGCTGACGACGAACCAATCACAACGTATTATGAGCGAAATCATTGCTGACGACGAACCAATCACAGCGTATGCTGGGCGAAATCACTGCTGACGACGAACCAATCACAGCGTATGCTGGGCGAAATCATTGCCGACGACGAACCAATCACAACGTATTATGAGCGAAATCATTGCTGACGACGAACCAATCACAGCGTATGCTGGGCGAAATCACTGCTGACGACGAACCAATCACAGCGTATGCTGGGCGAAATCATTGCCGACGACGAACCAATCACAATGAGTGGTTTGAGTTTGAAACTGTTTTTAACAGCAAGCAGTATTTCGGGAGTGTTACATCAATGGACATGGCCCAAGGTAAGAGGTCAGAAGGAGAACTTGGATGAAATTCAAACACAAATATTGACCCCCATTTAGTAATAAATTTAACCTTTTCCCGAAGAATTAACAATATAAGTGAAATACACTTGAAACTGTCGTACAGGTGGGGGGGGGGATTTGGTTTTTTTTTTACTTGACTTTAAATTTTTGAA
>NW_013671298.1:55732-59551 GCF_000517525.1 Limulus polyphemus
TTAACAGCAAGCAGTATTTCGGGAGTGTTACATCAATGGACATGGCCCAAGGTAAGAGGTCAGAAGCAGAACTTGGATGAAATTCAAACACAAATATTGACCCCATGTAGTAATAAATTTAACCTTTTCCCGAAGAATTAACAATATAAGTGAAATACACTTGAAACTATCGTACAGGAGGGGGGGGGAAGAGGTCATCGTTGTACTTGACTCCAAGGTCATCAACCAAAACAACCATTAAGAACTTTCGTTTTGTTAGTATTTCGAGTGAAACGCTTCATTCAGGCTTAACTCATCCAGGTGTTGTTTGATCTTAAGAAAAAACATTTTAAAATTTGAAACGCTTGAACTTAGTTTGTGGTTCGTCTTATATTCTTCCGCGTCAAAATAAACCCGAAAAGTGAGTAAAAAAGACTCTACAGTTGAAGACAAACATCGTCGATAGCAATGCTAGAGGGAATATGTAAGAACTGCAAACATTAAGATCACTGACGTACTAAAGAACAAGTTTCTGATAGAGTTGTGATTAACAAATAAAAAGATTCAAGAAGACAGTTGACGAACAATGAAAGTTGAGTAAGAAAACTGTGAAAAATTAAGTGTTTTCAAATACAAAATACTTTAATAGCATTTTAAGTAATACTACCTCTCGTAGTCTTTCTGATAATTCTCCAAGAATAGCGTCCTCGTCATAATACTTCCCTTGATAGCGATGCTCGAAGTATTCTGTGATTCGCTGACGTAGGTCTCGAGGCAACTTACGATAGGCCATGTATTCTTCCACCTGTTTCACCTGTAAACCAGCCAATCAGGTTTTAGAGAATGAAACAACAAATATTAACAGCAAATAAACACAATACATCTATACAATGGACAAGAATTAACTTTATAAACGTGACCGCTAGGGTTAACGTTTGTATCGCAGAAGTACTGATTTAGAATTTATTATAATTTGTGAATTCGGTGCTTGGTGATTAAATAAGACTCTTCTCATTACACGTATTTTAAAAAAAACAAATCAGATATAGTGAGCCCTAATTTTGAGTTATTCAACAGAGGAAAGGCAACAGCCAGCTGCATCTGGTGCCGTTAGGGCTTGTTGCAGCTCTTTGAACCGAATAACATGATTGGCTGTCACTTTTCGATACCCGTGATTAGATGAGTATAGATAGCCCATTGTGTAGCTTTGTGGTTAATTCCAAACAAACAAACAAACAAACAAAAAAAGCTGTCGCTTTTATAACTCGCCCTCAGCTGAAAGTGCGAAACGTATTCAGTAGAATCACTCTCGAACTCCGGACACTCTAATCCGCAGCCCGACATGCCTACCGCTGTGCCACGCCCAACTTAATATATATATTAGAATCAAAAATCGTTTCAAACAGCTGGTTTTATAAAGTAACGGCAATGAGTCATACTAATTATTTCATTACTAGCCACAAAACTTCGGACCGATAAAAAAACTTCAAAATACCCGCGTCTTCGATATCAGGTTTACTTTCTTGTTGGTTCATGAATTAAAAATTTTAAAAATACACAATAAAGTTAAGACAAATATCTTAAAATATTTACTTTACCTTTTCTCTGTACTGACGTCTGGACGAATCTAAAGTCTGAATTAAATTTGTAGTATGGCCAAGGAACAGTGCATAGCAGGTGGCGCCACTAATCATACTCAGCAAAGTTAGCCACATATCCGTTAGGTTTTGAGGCGGGAAACGTCCATAGCCAATACAGAGCATGTGAGACATGGCTTTAAATAAAGCCCAGGAATACTGCTCAAACCAGAACACATCCTGAAATAATAGATGTGGGAACAATTATTAACAATAATTCATTGACAGCAGAAGGAAAACAGCTTAATGGGAAGAACATTGAGCTTTTAGACAATTACCATAGGTTTTCACACCAAATATTGTGTTTCATACGTTTTCACACAAATATTGTTTCATATGTTTTCACACCAAAGGTTGTCTTACACACGTTTTCACACCAAAGGTTGTCTTACACACGTTTTCACACTAAAGGTTGTCTTACACACGTTTTCACACCAAAGGTTGTCTTACACACGTTTTCACACCAAAGGTTGTCTTACACACGTTTTCACACCAAAGGTTGTCTTACACACTTTTTTTCACACCAAAGGTTGTCTTACATACGTTTTCACACTAACGGTTGTCTTACACACGTTTTCACACCAAAGGTTGTCTTACACACGTTTTCACTAACGCCCGTAGAAATATAAAAATAAATGAAACGAAATTCTCGGAAGACTTTTTGTTGTTGTTAAGCTGAGAATTTTCTTGGTCGTTTCATATAACTAAACAGTAATGAAAGACGGATAATCTGTCTATCAATGTTTGTAAAAGATAATAATTAATTTTTAAGGTCGAAATTATCTTTATTCACGCTACAAGTTTCTACTAAATTAACACATTCTTTACGTGTTTTATTCTCGTACTTTTATTATTAGTTATACAGAAAGTTTACTCCAAATTAACAAGCTAACGCACATTCCAATATAGGACTCGAAATGGAGGGAGAATAGAGCCTTCAATTTCCAATTCAGGAGGAATAGCACCCATTCCGGCCCTCCCAAAAAAATCGATAACTTTACTATTTCCTCAACTATAACTGAGTTTGTGGTCCAAAATAATGGCTCGCCATAAAGAGACAGAGATTTTAAAATGAACGTAGTGGATGAAGATAAAGAGATAGAGATTTTAAAATGAACGTAGTGGATGAAGATAAACGGACAGAAGTTTTAAAATGAAGGTAGTGGATGAAGATAAAGATATAGAGGTTTTAGAATGAAGGTAGTGGATGAAGATAAAGAGACAGAGGTTTTAAAATGAAGGTAGTGGATGAAGATAAAGAGACAGAGGTTTTAGAATGAACGTAATGGATGAAAATAAACGGACAGAGGTTTTAAAATGAAGGTAGTGGATGAAGATAAACGGACAGAGGTTTTAAAATGAACGTAGTGGATGAAGATAAACGGACAGTAGTTTTAAAATGAACGTAATGGATGAAAATAAACGGTTGATAATACAAAATAAAAGAGATTAAGATGAAACAAAAAACAGAAGGTCTTGTAAATAATCATTTAACAGCTTACTTGACACTAATGCATCGAAATAGGCCTAAAGTATACCACCGTAATTTTAAAGAATTCCAGAGAGCATTCCCAAAGGCACGCGCATATCAGACAAGATTGATTAACTTCCAGCTTTGCTCCCCCAATATGACGCCTATGTTCTATTTTATAATGGATAAACATGACTCTGCAGAACTAAGAGTTCCAGAGAAATATACTCATCTTATGCCCTAGTGTCATACACTACGGTAATCTTCTGTAAATCCATCAGATCAGTCAAAACTAAGACAGAGAAATATGTCTATCTTGTGCTCAGATGTCATATCAAAACGTAGTCTTCAGCAAATCCATCAGATCAGTCAGAACTAAGACTTCAAGACAGAGAAATATATCCATCCTGTGCTCAGATGTCATATCAAACGTAGTCTTCAGTAAATCCATCAGATCAGTCAGAACTAAGACTTCAAGACAGAGAAATATGTCCATCTTGTGCTCAGATGTCATATCAAAACGTAGTCTTCAGTAAATCCATCAGATCAGTCAGAACTAAGACTTCAAGACAGAGAAATATGTCCATCTTGTGCTCAGATGTCATATCAAAACGTAGTCTTCAGTAAATCCATCAGATCAGTCAGAACTAAGACTTCAAGACAGAGAAATATGTCCATCTTGTGCTCAGATGTCATATCAAAACGTAGTCTTCAGTAAATCCATCAGATCAG
>NW_013671298.1:60220-62958 GCF_000517525.1 Limulus polyphemus
GTTTAGACTGCTGAGAAACAAAATGTTGCCCTGCCTAAGACTGCTGAGAAACAAAATGTTGCCCTGCCTAAGACTGCTGAGAAACAAAATGTTGCCCTGCCTAAGACTGCTGAGAAACGAAATGTTGCCCTGCCTATCTATCTAGAGAATATCAAAGGTCAGTTTGCTTTCATTACTGCCTACATTTTAGCTCCACTACGATTTAGCTGTGCGTTTTTAACATTGATTTAATGAAGCTGACTAACTGAGAACGGTTTGCTAAGCCTGAATGAGTTTCGTTTTTGACATGCAAAAAATACGAAACACACATTTTACTACGCATATTGATTTTCTATTTCTTTAAAATTTTCCAAATTATTTTTCTAAATCCACGAACAGTGGTGTGCATAAATAAAAACTGTTAACTTGAACACTGTCGATTGTTAATATAATTTAAAAAAAATGAAACCAATTAATTAGCTCCCCTGTGGTTCAGTGGTAAGTGTGAGGGTTTATAATGCTAAAGTTTGGCGTTCGATACACGTAGTGGACACATCGCCGAAAGAAACAAACGATTGGTGAACGAAAATTAAAAGAATGGTCTAAAGATGTAAAACTAAATTTGAATATTTAAATAACTTATACTACAATTATGACCACAAGTGTTTTTTGGGGTCGTCAAAAAGTGACCAAGGGTCTATATAGTGTTTCAATTCACCTGAAGTTCATTAATGGCAACCCAGGAACTAGGAGGGTATCCTTGGAGCATGGGGACTAAAAACTGGAGACATCCGCTCCAGTGACCAATCAGCAGCATCATACATATCAAGTTGAAAATCTTCATGAATACATTGGCCACGTTGAGAAACTGAAAAAACAAAACAAAAACCAATCAGGAAGTGACGTTAAGAAACTGAAGACTACCAAACAGGAAGTGACGAAATATTATTAATACTACATGGACTGTTACAGTTTACTTAAAGGGTTACCAATAACTTTCTTAATATACAAGCTACTATTTACTTATTCGTTTTGATTCAACGCTATATGCTTTACAGTGCCACCTGGTGGCAAGTTTTGAAATTTACAGTTTTTATATAAAGATATCGTTAACCAATGTACAAGACACCGTCATAATTACTAGATGATATGTTTTGTATCATTACTTATAGCAGCTACAATAAAAAACAATCGCCTGGTGAAGTATTTTTTTTTTTTAGAAAGTATAACCTTTGTTACTATAGAGATGATATTGTATTTTTCTTTCTCGAACGCTGGGTGTGGTCTAATGATTATCGTGCCCGGACTGTGAATTCGATGGTTCTAGTTCGTGTCCCTTTGCCGCAAAATAGCGCTCTGCACTTTGGATCAGTAGGAGCATTATAAGGGGGGACGGTCCCACTATTCGGTCAGCCAGTATTAGCCCCTGGCGATTGGTTGCATTATAAGGGTGACGGTCCCACTATTCGGTCAGCCAGGATTAGCCCTTGGCGGTTGGTTGCATTATAAGGGTAACGGTCCCACTATTCGGTCAGCCAGGATTAGCCCCTGGCGATTGGTTGCATTATAAGGGTGACGGTCCCACTATTCGGTCAGCCAGGATTAGCCCCTGGCGGTTGGTTGCATTATAAGGGTGACGGTACCACTATTCGGTCAGCCAGGATTAGCCCCTGGCGGTTGGTTGCATTATAAGGATGACGGTCCCACTATTCGGTCAGCCAGGATTAGCCCCTGGCGGTTGGTGCTGTTTCTGTCTTCCTTCTAGTCCATCAGTTCAAAATTAAAGACAAAAATTTTAAATAAATAAACATGTTTTCTCGCAGATGGCGGTAACGTCGAGTATTGCAATGACGTTT
This sequence comes from Limulus polyphemus, assembly GCF_000517525.1. Taxonomy (NCBI): domain Eukaryota; kingdom Metazoa; phylum Arthropoda; class Merostomata; order Xiphosura; family Limulidae; genus Limulus; species Limulus polyphemus. The sequence goes on from NW_013671298.1 coordinate 62,056, forward strand.
CGAAGATATAAGAAGGTATTTTCCTAAACAACTAATAGACTTTATATCATACCAGCCCCGATTACTGGTAGACATGTAAGCAGAAACGATAACAATCTTGCTACAATAACTGATAACACAAAGCCTAAACTGTTACCAGTGAATTCTATGCTTTAAAAAATGACGTTTCTATTAATTATGGTTCTAATTATCTGGCCCGGCATGGCCAGGTGGTTAAGGCACTCGACTCGCAATCTGAGGGTAGCGGGTTCGAATCCCTGTCACACCAAACATGCTCGCCCTTTCAGCCGTGGGGGCGTTATAATGTGACGGTCAATCCCACTATTCGTTGGTAAAAGAGTAGCCCAAGAGTTGGCGGTGGGTGGTGATGACTAGCTGCCTTCCCTCTAGTCTTACACTGCTAAATTAGGGACGACTAGCGCAGATAGCCCTCGTGTAGGTTTGCGCGAAATTAAAAAACAAACAAAACATCTAATTATCTTAATAAATATATAAACCAGCCTATCTACCTAACTAGTCCTAACTGGGGTATTAAGCATGCAATTATTATAACTTCAGGCTATGAATGATAATGGCCACTGTTACGTGGTAACTGAATTTTTTTTTTACTACCACGTGAGTTGTTACGTTTAAAACGAATAATTGTTACAGCATCGTAAGTTGTAACTCATAAACTGAACCATTTCTACGACCACTTAAATTGTTACGTGTTAATCGTATCACGTTTACGACCACGTGAATTGTGACGTGAAAAACGGTTCATTTTTTATGACCACGTAAATTGTTACGTGTAAACCGAAACATTTTTAAGATCACGTGAGTTGTTACATAAATATAGAACCCATGGTTTGTTTGTTTCGTTGTTTTTTTAATTTCGCGCAAAGCTACACGAGGGCTATCTGC
>NW_013671298.1:63958-66401 GCF_000517525.1 Limulus polyphemus
CTCCGAAATCACAAATTTGATATTCATTTCAAAACAGATACCGGCTAAGTATAGTTTTTCTATCAATCAATGCATAAGTAATCAGCAGGTGTAGCTAAAATAGTACTTGTATTTATGGGGGATATTTTGTGGTTTCGCACGGATTCCAACCCAGCTTGCCAACTCTGAAATCCTGAGCTCTTCCACAGAGCCATCCCAACCCTAAATAAAACGAAGGTAAATATGAATTAATATTATAAAGATTATACAGACCACAAGATACCTGCACACTTAACTTAAAGATTAAACAAACCATAAACAGTATCTCTACAAATCTTGTGGTCTGTATAATCTTTAGGTTCAATACTGTTTGTGGTTTGTTTAATCTTTAAGTTAAGTGTACAGGTATCTACAATGAACCTAAATATTATACAGACAACAAGATACCTGTACACTTAACTTAAAGATTAAACAAACCACAAACAGTATCTCTACAATGAATAGAACAACCAAAGATCAATATGTTTATACAAATGTATTCCAATTATTTTATTATGTATGTATTAATATGTATTTTATTCTTTTGTTTCACAGAGTTATCTTGTAACAGGTGAGAATCCACGAACACTAAATGTAAGTGTCAAAAGCTGTCCAGGTGTACCAGGTAACAGATCGCAATATAATCAAGAAGGATCTCCTTCTGGAAAAGCGACGCAAGTCATGTGCGCACAAGTTGTTTTCACGACATATTTGTTCAACCGTAGCATACCTTAAGCAACTGAAGAATGAAATGGATATTCCTGCTATTCTATACGAAGTCATACTGATCATGCACCGCCTACAGATTTCTGTGTGATCGGACAGTTGAAATGAGCGCTTGGAAACCATCGTCCTCTTACATTAGATTGACCATGGAAAGCAGCATGGGGTAGTGGTGTGCTTTTGACGTGACAGACTTATACGACTGAGCCTTCAGATAGAGTATGACTAAACATTGTGACATGGACGGTAACGACGTGGTGAGGTTCCAAAACCGTTTTAATATAACGTATTTAACCTCTGTCTTGTGAGAAAATACAATCATCGAACAAACTTATTACAAATCTTTCACGGGGAGCGGTTCTTTCCCAAAAATATTATGTTTTTTTTTCGGGGGGGGGGTTGTTTCATAACTTAGCGCTAAGCTGCTCACGAGGATTATATGCGTATAGTCGTCCCTAATTTTGAAATAATGGACTAATTGGAAGTTAGCTATTCAACAGTACCCACCGCTAACTTTTGGGCTAATTTTCTCTGACCAAACAGTCATTATTGTAGCGAATCCATGACCTCACAGTGCGGAGCGAGTTTTTTGTGGTAACGAACCATGATTACTCGGAGTTACAGTCCAGACATATTAACCACCAGGCTACCCTCCGCCTTTGGATTGTCTGATAAAATCTGTCTAAAAGAACTTCATAATTGAATTCCAAATATCTGACACAATTTAACCAAAGCAAAACATTTTGTTGGTACAGAACCAAATAGTTTGGATTATATTTGTTTTAAAAAATTCGGTAACTTTGATGATACAGTAAGGAATGAATTCTTCTTGATGATACAAGAAAACTACAAATATTATAAAAGGAAAACAAAATACACGCATGGACGATCAGACATGTTATATTCTGGTTGACGGAGCCAAATTCAAACGTCGCCAACGACTGGCAAACATGAATAAGAAACGACATATTGATCCTCAAGAAAGACTGGAGAGGAACACTTTATAAACCTATTTTAATAACACTTGAAAGATGTGATTACTGGATTTCTTCTTGGAACTTCAAATACTGTTAATAACCTCGAGTTCCCTTTATTACTTTACATACAAATCAATCATTTCTATTTTGTTTTCATTTAATAAAAGTTAAAGCTTTTCCATGTTACTAAAGTACATACAACAAAGCACTACTGCCAAGATTTGTGCACACAGAACATTAGGTTAAGTATACAGGAATTTACTGCTGACTGAATGATCTGCAGGCACTTACGAACGGGTAATATTTTAAGTTAAGTGTACAGACACTTTATGGTCTGTATAATCTTTAGAGTTCAACACAACCTTAAATAATTGGAATACATTGTATAAACATATTGATCTTTGGTTGTTCTAGTTCAACACAACCTTAAATAATTGGAATACATTTGTATAAACATATTGATCTTTGGTTGTTCTAGTTTAACACAACTTTAAATAATTGGAATACATTGTATAAACATATTGATCTTTGGTTGTTCTAGTTCAACACAACTTTAAATAATTGGAATACATTTGTATAAACATATTGATCTTTGGTTGTTCTAGTTCAACAGAACCTTAAATAATTGGAATACATTGTATAAACATATTGATCTTTGGTTGTTCTAGTTCAACACAACTTTAAATAATTGGAATACATTTGTATAAACATATTGATCTTTGGTT
>NW_013671299.1:0-4710 GCF_000517525.1 Limulus polyphemus
AAGGAGTAACGATAAGTTGTATCACTTGGACAAGGAGTAACGATAAGTTGTATCACTTGGACAAGGAGTAACGATAAGTTGTATCACTTAGATCAGGAGTAACGATAAGTTGTATCACTGGGATCAGGAGTGGGATAAGTTTAATTGTAGCTACACTTACATAGTACAATGTTTTTCAAAGAGTTAGAACTATAACATCAGTCCTTAGTATAGTTACATCTGACCTTTTTGTAACAGTATGTATATCAACTAATGGCCTGACCTTTTTTGTAATAGTATTTATATCAACTAATGGCCTGAACTTTCTGTAAACAATTAATGTAATCTTGCATTAATACTTGCAGTTCGGTCCTTTCTTCTTTCGATGATTCGTGCGCATGCGTGTAGAGATTTTCCAGTCCCGGTACATTCACAATACGACAGATAACTAATAAAATAACTTATGTTTCGAACATAAAAATATATATAACCAACATACCATCCTTGTAAATGTATATTGTTATACAATAAGAGATGAGAATTTCATTGGGTGACCGAGTTTAATATCGTGATCAATCTTACAGGGGAAATGCTTTTTTAAACAAGTAAAACAGCGACGTTTCATCTCATGGAAGTGGACCATCTTCTGGCAACGTGTGGTGATTAACAACAATTACAAATTAAAAAGTCACGTCTTTCTTCTATGAGCCAAAATGTCAAAGTTCTGACTGCTTAAAAAAAAACACGTTTTAATTGTAAGGTTGATCACGATACAAATTTATTTAATGTTGTTGAGAAAATATTGATACCAAAAAACTACTGAAATAATTAAATTTTCATTGGAAATAAGTGATCTTACATTTGAATTTCGTTTTTTGTTTGTTTGATGTTGAAATATCTTTCTTTTTATATTAAGATGAAAAACTTATAAACTCACGCGTATTATTCTGTAGGTGCTCATATTTCATTTTTATTACGTATGTGAAAAATAAAGAAAACGTGCCCACGTGCGAATAAAATGCCGTTGAAAATTCTAATTTCTTGACCCCATTATTCAACGTAAGTTGTTTGTTTGAAATTAAACACAAAGCTACACAATGGGCTATCTGTGCTCTGCCCACCACGGGTATGGAAACCCGGATTCTAGCGTCGTAAGTCCGCAGACATGCCGCTGTGCCACTGGGGGGCGATGTAGAAATAATATATTTCAATAATTTTCTTGACAAATATCTTTGTGTCCTTGGTATTTGATATTCATTTTTCCTCGTGCTCATTGATTCACAAAATTTATATGGTACTAATTTAAACAAAGCGCAAAATGCCAACTGGTTTAATATTCTGTATAATGTGACTTTCTGGTTGCTGAGAAAAGCACAAACCGCTCAACTGTTTCGAGCTAATAAATAATAAATAGCCACCTAATATTATTAATATGTTTTCGACATATTTTTAAGCTACTTTTTTCCCCACAGTAAATACATACGGTACTGAAAATAATATCTTATTTAATAAAATAAAATAATGTGTTAAAAGCAAATGAAATAAGAAGTGTGGGAATATGAAAATAATAATCTAAACTTATGAATATTAAACCTTCACTTATGGAACTCTTGTGATGATTTTTGTTTGAAAAAATTAAGTTTACATTGTAACTCATTGAAAATAAATTGTAGAGACTAACGAATATTCCCATAAACATAACCAGGTATTTCTTATGTTTTTAATTGTATATGTTTTATTTTTTATTTATAAGTTATGTATTATTTAATACATTATTTCGTGGTCATTATATATCAGTGTTTTTTCAGGTACCAGAATTATAAATCGCGTGGAGATGTAAATAATTAAGGAATCCCATATACTTAAAATATAAACAGAAAGAAGTAGATTGGGAATATAGCTTTGAAAATAAAATTATGTTTCTTCACCGTTATTTGGCATCATACGGTAATATTTTTTCAAACTAATTTTAATTAGCAAGTAAATACACAATAAGTTTAGTTATTTATACTTGTTACTACAGATGGCGCTGTTTGTAGGCAGTTGCACAATTAGATATTTATAATTATTACTACAGATGGCGCTGTTTGTGGACAGTTGCACTATTAGATATTTTTAATTATTACTACAGATGGCGCTGTTTGTGGGCAGTTGCTCTATTTTTATACCCGAGCATCTTTAATATTTTTATTGTTATTGGTTTAAGGAAATGAATAATTAGTAAGAATATTGTAGTCTTTACAGATTCCATTTGTTTATTTTTATTTTTATGTTTTTCCTTTTTATTAGTATTCCATAGCACCAAAACTATTCAATGTATTTATTTTACTTTGGTAGAATTTAATGATTGTTGTGTCACATGAAACTAAAAGTATTAAAATCTACCGAATTTATGAAAACTTTCTCACCAACAGTTGAAACTCTCGAAAAATATCAGTCATTTCAAGACTTGTCAAAAAAAGAAGGTTTCATACAAACTTACCGAATTTGTGAACTAGAAGAAAAAGAAAATTGTGCGTGTTTTTGTAACTTTGAGCTATTTTCAAAGTGAATTACGTTGTTACCAATGCTGTTGAAAAATTCTAAAACAAAATAAAACACTCTTAAATATTAAAAGTAAAGTAGATATCGGGGTGTTTTCCTCTGAAGAAAAATATTTCATGAATAATTCCTAAAGCTATTAGTTGAAACATAGAACCAATAACTGTATTTTCTGGAATTTCCTATTTAAGATAAAATACGCAGTAACGTAAGTTGAAATGTATAAAGTATATGATGCAATTTAAATTAGAAATATTTCCGAGAGTTGTTGTTTGTGCTTACGAGATGGCGCCAAAATTATTTCAAATTTTGCTTGTTTGTTTCAGCTCTAAGCTATACAATAGGCTATCTGCGCTCTGTCCATCAAGCGGAATCAAAACCCGTATTTCTCTTCCTGAAGTTACTATATAAACGCACCCCTAAAACGTTTACATAAGCTCATAGGAAAACATATACTGGATTTCAACGAAGATAGAAAAAAAATATGATAACGTAAACTTTTAACAGTCTATATCAGCAAATTACCCAACTGGTGGTTGAGGCGCTCGAATCCTCATCGCCCAACATGCTCACCCTTTCAGTCGTGGGTCCACGAATAGCCCATGAATTGGTAGTTGCTTTCTCTCTAGTATATCACTGCTAAATTAGGGACGAATAGCGTAGATAGCCCTCATGTAGCTTTACGCGATATTAAAAACAAACCAAATCAGTCTTATCATACATCCCTCTTATAAAGTTCCAAACCAAAACAAGGGGATTTGTTTTTTTTTAATAAGCGTCCACTTTAGTGAAAGGAAGAAAGATTTATTTACTACAGTTAAAATGTAGTGTTAAAGTAATTAGTTTATTTATTGTTTAGAAATAACTTTTACTACATGTTTTGAGTAAGTGCGTAATAAAATAAACAAAGAATAAAACGTCGAAACTTTTGTAATGTATTTTATTGGAAGTTTAATCGAGTTTATGATACATATATCACTTTCTCTGAGGGCATCTTTTTCTGCACATGTAACGAGGATTTAATGAATTACATTCAACATTAAATTAAAGCACTTTCTTATCATGGTATACGAATAAATACGAATAATCCAAATTTTAATAGTATATAAGTTTGAGTTCTTAATTCTATATGGCCATATTTTAAAAAATCCTAAATTTTCCCTAGTATGAGAATTGTGACATTTTCTTTCTAGGCATCCTCTCTTCTATAATTTATTTATAACCCTTCCAAAAAGTACGAAATTTAACGTAAATTACTTATCACACTATTGTTATCGCTCAGGCAAAGCATAATTTTTATAGCCTTCAATCTTATTTGGTTACAGAGCCATCGAATAGAGACCCCTCTTCTCACACTCACCTGTCACATCCTCTCTTTTACAAATTGCCAGTAGTTCTCTCTGATATTTAATACAATATTATTTATAATCAATAGAAAGCTAAGGTTTTAATATATTAAATAGCGTATTATATTACGTTATTTTCTGTACAGAGAATTGTCAATTTCGCTGTCAGTCCAAACTGGAAACACATCGACAAATTTAGCTGAATTTTTAACGGCTCTTGTCGCATTGTTAGAAAGCCATAAAAATTGTGATAGTTATGGGATATTGTCTGCTTTTTGTTTGTATTATTTTGTGTTCTTTGGTGCATTATTTAATTAAATAAAAATTATTATAGTGTCATCGACAGTCGAAGGCATAAAAAAGCCCAAAGTGTGTTATTTATTTATTATTATAAAAGTAAAATAAAACGTAGAAACTCTTTAGGTTAGATAAGATAAAATAAAGAATAATGATAATTTTTCACAAGGTACGCTCGCGAGTAGTCTGTACGTTATGTAATTCGATACCGTCAGGTGAGCTGCACGTTCGCCACATGATTTACAACTTATATGGTGCGAATATTCCTATTTAGACACAGTTTAAAGGGCAAGAAAACGATAAAATTTAAGTATAAACTGCTACGGGTTTAAAACTATTTAGGATAAACAAATGTAGTTTGATATTACAATTTGAAGTAGTTATAGAAAGAAAAAAAGGGTAATTTAGATTTTTGTTTTTTTTGCGGTTACGAGGTCGGTCAAATCAACAATCCTTGTATAGAGTTATGGTATAGAAAATAACAAGTTGTTTTGGATTTCGCGCAAAGCTACACGAGGGCTATTTGCACTAGCCATCCCTAATTTAG
>NW_013671299.1:5149-7194 GCF_000517525.1 Limulus polyphemus
CTCTTTTACAAACGAATAGTGGGATTGACCGAGACATTATAACGCCCCCACGGCTGAAAGGGCGAGCATGTTTGAATCTCTACCCCCTCAGATTGCGAGTCGTGCGTCCAAGCCACCTGGCCATGCCAGGCCGAAAAATAACAGATAAAAATATAGTTTTACTAAAAACAAACGTTTGAAATGTATTTAGGAGATTTTAGAGATTATGCAAATGAAATTTGAGATTTTTGAGACGAAGAAAAATATTTCTAATCTTAACATGAAAATCACTGCATACGGACTAGTAAAAAAAAATTCGATATATTCACGGACAAATCTTTAGTAAAAAATACTTCCTTAAAAATCTGATTTTTTGTGTACAAAAGACTTGCACTGTTTACTGAAAGTCTACCTGATTTTCTGGAGATACACATTTGGAATTAAATGTTATAGTAAGGAAACCATAACGCATACAAAATAGTTAAGACGTCGGTCAATTCGACTTACTCCGTGGCGAGAGAAATATCATAAACCATTTTCTGTTCGTAACACTTACTTTGTTGGTTCTGTGGTTAATCTCAAGTGGATGTCTCGCGATCGTTTCTTAAGTCCTAAAATTTTGTAGTATTTTCTACCAAACAAACAAAAATACATTTGCTATTGGTAGGTTTTGCGTTCAAATCCCAGTCGAGTTGGTATTTTCTCTTAAATGATCATATTCACAATTATTTAAATAAATATTTAGCTGGAAATATTTAATTTCCAAAAGTGATTAAGCCTAAATTAGGGTAAGCCTATTTTTAGTATCTACGTTGGTTGTATTTGTATGGCCGTTTCCAAAACAAAATAGATTTGCTTATATATTCTGTTGGTAGGTTTCAAAATAAAATTTATTTCTAAGCAACTAGAAATTTACATAACTTTCGTTATGGTGTAAATATTTTTTCCAAGCTGGCGAAGGTACCCACTGAGGGTGTAATGAATTAATTGTGATTTATCAGAAAAACTGTAGAATAGCTTATTCTTATAGTTAAATCCTCAGTTGAGTCGGGATTTCTTTTATTCATAACTGATCATGTATAGAGCAAGCTCTTTGATTATTCGGGAAAACATTCAATTACAAATACTTGAAATAGTGTGTTATATTTATAAGTTATAACTTATACTTTAATGCTCAGCTATCAAGTAGAAACCATATGTTCAAATATTAATTTAATCATGATTATATGTTACCTTCTTTAATTATATTTACTTTATTATATATCTGTTATACTTACAGCAAGTTCTTTGAATATTTGGAAAAATACGAATACCATTATAGATTAAGTTAGGGATAATGTCATATTACATAAACACCAGTAACCATGTGTGTCAAAAAGAACTATCTTTTCAACTCAATAGATGGCGATAAAATATCTTATTGATGTTTTTCATTTTAAGTGAGATATTTTGAACATTTAGTAAAAAAATTTATAAGTATTATTTATTTTGTCTTTCAAAATAAACTCCACTGCTTTTGTCATTACAGTTAATAAATAGCACGGTCAGACATTTGATCATACAGAGAAATTTCTTGAAGAACCAGTTTCTTTACATGGTTTAATTAAAGAAATTTTAACGTAACATAATTTTCTAATCAAGGACCACTTACAGGAGATGACTGAATACACACAAAAAAATTTGTTTTAGTGAAATACTAGAAAAAAGAATAAACATTCCTTATACATAATTGATATATTGTTACTATAATATAATTAATTTTTAGAAAACATGTTCGTAAAACATTTATTTAGATTTTATTTCCAGAACAAAAATTAATCAGAATTTACCATCATATGATGGGCAGTCAGCTAGTATAGCTATATAAATATAATAGTACTGTCTGTTGTATGTCCATGTAGCGACTTCGCAGAGTGTGGATGATTCTTCACCAAAATTGGTATGGAGGTTCATTAGGTCCATGTTGGGGTGCATATACATTTTTAATGGTTGGAAACGGCTTGAATGGGTAATGAAGGAAAACTTTAATATAAGTTTTTCTTCATTACCCATTCAAGTCGTCTCTG
>NW_013671299.1:8194-18466 GCF_000517525.1 Limulus polyphemus
AGCACAGATAGCCCATTGTGTAGCTTTGTGCTTAACTTCAAACAAGCCGTCTCCAACCATTATTAGTTTCAAAGTGGGCTCCTCGTCATCGAATTTGATATACATTTTTAGCTTTGCGGTTTTTATGGGCGTTTTTTACCACTACTTCGCCCCTTGTTGATGGATCTTCACCAAATTTGGCAAGAAGGTTGTTGGGTTCATGGGAAGATACATACAAATTTGCGGTTTCACATTTTGCAGTTTTGTGGGCGTTTTTTTACAATTATGTATAAGGGAAGCAACTTTTATTGTCCAAAGATGACCTTTTATTAATCATGAATTTACACATCTTCCATCAAGGTGACGGGTACTCCAGCTATATATATATATATATTTGAGCATTGAATTTAACAGTTCGTTATTGGTTTTCTTCATACTCTTATTGTACTTGTGCATCTAAAAGATTCATCTGAACTTTTTCCAACAAAGAATTTAAGATAATATTTATATATATTGTTTTGTCGATATTTTTTTATATAAATTTTATGAAATGCTTAATTTATTTACAATCGTCATGAGATATTATGCAGCTGTGATTTAAATGCTTGATTAACCTTGATATAATGTTCTTATAGGTCAAATATAATGTTTTTGTGAGTATTTACTTAAAATGTCTTAATATTGAATAAATACAATTAATATATGATAAAATAATTGAAAATCTCAGTGAAAAGTCTATAATATTTATATTTAAAGTGTACTGTTAGCGAGGCTAATTTATTCTGACGTCACTTTGTCGCCATATTTGAGGAATAAGGGATCGTAGACCTTCTTGTAAACTTTCCAGGGGCTACTAAACGATAAAACTGTTACTTTAACTCAAAATCAGCCCTCTGGAGGAACCAGGATGTTTCCAGTGCAACGTGAGTTAATTAATATTTCCTGTTTTATAATAGGATAAATAGTTCTTATTTTCTAACAATTTTTAAAACAGTGGTACTTACTCTATACGAGATGTTGAAATTTTCTTAGCCCTAACCTAGGCTTAGCTACGTGACAATTAACATGCTGACATTTAACTTTAACTGTAAGGGACAACAAGGAGCTTGTTAATCAGTCGAGGCTGTCCCAACCACTGAAAATGATAATAATAACAATCTTAAATATTTATCGAGGCTTCCCTTAAACTACATTAAATGTTACAATTACAATACCCACTATATATGAAGGCAATATATTCCGAACAATAATAAACCCATGTTATTAACTTTTAAAAAGTTAAATTGCCTAAGCTGAAGATCATTCCTATCCCGCCAAAATGTCTGTCTCCTTGTCCTACCATTATCATAATTAGATACGAAAAAAGATGATGTATTGAAACTGTTAATTCCTTTGATAATTTTGAACATCTGAATTGGATTTTTCTAACATTTTTTTTAATATAAAACTATTTCAAAGATCTTACCTAACCTCTTAATGGTATAATTATTCGGACTATTATTCTTGTCTTTATTATGTGTATTATTATTTTCACAACGTTTTAACCAGTAAACTTGGTTAGAATGCCTGTATTCAGGATCACAGATTCGGTTGTTCAGATCTTAGTAATTCCACACAAAGCTTTCCGGTTGTGATGCATACAAAAATGTCTGATATAAAACCTGACACCACCAGAGAATTCACTGGGCAAAATGTTGTGAAAATCATAAAGACGAGAATAATAGTCCAAATAATTATACCATTAGTAATACCAATGCTTCGTCTCAATCATTCCCCTAAACTTTTATCTGTCCTCATATGATATAACTAAAATTGCTTTCCAACTGGCAACAGCACACTACCTGGAAAGCTTAAGAAACTAATCTATCAAAACCAGTTTAAATGCTAATACATCTTTGATTCATTTGCCAAATAATTCAATTTTCTCTGTTAGTTTGTAAAACAACCGCATTCTCCTCACAGTCAGCAAGGCTTAAAACTTTAATGTTGTCATTAAACTTGACTAACTTATTAACCATTTCCTTAGCAGTATCATTAATACATAGGAAAAAGAGTGAGGGCTCCAGTACAGGTAACACCCACTTGCACCTCCAATCCAGTTTGACATATTTATATTTTTTTAATGTAGCAATTTGTCAGAAGCATACCATATATATCCTGATATACCAAATCTACTCCTTTGCCTTCAACAACATAAGCTGTGGCATGTTTGAAGAAAGTTGAAAGATTTGTGAGACAAAATTTTCCTTGTTTTAAGCTATGCTGGCTGTCCAACAAAATTATAATCTTTCTTAGGTGGATTTGCTGGGCATTTTTAATTGGTCTCCACACAAAAATAAGACTAATTGGCCTATAATTATCTGAACAACACTTTCAGCTCAAAAAATAAATGTTTCCAGACCTCTGGTACCTGCTCACTACTCTGGAAAAACATTATCTGACCCAGGAGCTTCCATCAATTTTTCTTTAACAATGTCATGGCTAATATTAAGTTTATACACATTTATTATATTTTTCAGGATCTGGAATACTGTTCATATCTTTGTTAGTGAAAAGGGAAGAAAAAGAAACATTTAGCAACTCAATATTCGTGACAAAATTAATTTTTGCTCTTGTTCTTTAAATGCTTTTATCAGCCTCTTGTACTTCTCAACTCTGACTTACTGTTCCTTACATCATTAACCCTTACTAATATCATATCACTGGTAACAGTTATCTCATCCTCTCTGTCAGTTATATCTTCCACTCCTGCCTCCATGTGACATAATCTTATTATTTTCTTCCTATAGAATATCCTCAAGAATTACCATAATGATGTCTCGGAGACTAGTAAAATACGCTGGGTATAGAGTTAAAACTTAAAATATTTTGGTATTTTTAAAATATGCCGGAGGTACATTAGCACTGAAGAGAATCAACAAGTAGTAACATTGGGAATGATAGGGCCTTGATTTAAGTTATTGAACTTATTGTTGAGTTACACTATCCGTAGCCTGAAACACAAACCATAACTCTGTAACTGTAGATAAACACTGAAGCAGGAAATTACTTTTTGTTGTTAATTAAGTATATAATCTTAATTTAATGGTGATTTCTCAGAAGTAGTCTTAATACCAGAAAAATATAATAATAAGATCGACCAGTAATAGGGCTTGGTTGAAATTTAAGTTACTTACACAGGAAAGATCAAAATATCAGGAAAAATTTGTCTTGTTAACAGTCAATCCATGAAGCCTAATATAAAGAAAAGAAGAAACACTGTATACCAAATGTTATATATTAACATTGCTTAACCACTGTAATACAGCATAAAAATAACAGGTTCATTTAGCCTTTTTTTTTCTTTGAAATTATACTACCAGTGGGTTGGTGATTATATAATAAGACTTTGGACTTTAAATTGTATTTTTAAAAGAACTCTTTTTAGAATTATAGAAAAGTTTGTTTTATAATGTCAAGCATTCACTTCAAAAGTTTCACAGTAAGTTTTGTATTGAAAACAAAGAAAAGCATGATTTAGGAACACTTAGATCCCACCCTTTATATGGTGTTACCTTTGCATCTACACTGATACAGGGTGAGGAACACTTAGATCCCACCCTTTATATGGTGTTTGCAAAGGTTCTACACTGATACAGGGTATATAAATTAAATATAATCTTTCATATTATTATACCTACAAGGAACGTGAATGCATATTGTCCAATCTTCAGGACACCAAGTTGTATCATTATTCTTTTGAAAGTTGTGAATTGTGGAAGTCTAGAATATACTGCAAACCTCAAACTAAAACCTGTGTATGTATTCCTTTAATTCAAAAGCTCTGTTACACACGCATAGTAACAAATGTATTTAAAACAATGCTATTACATTACTTCTGTCTATTGTAGGAGCCCAGTAAAATTTTGATTTCTGTAAAGTGTGGAAATTGACTTTTCTCCACAGCAGCCAAAACATTTTTCTTTACTGTTACAATTGACAGATATCCTTTGGTCTTGAAATGTCTGCCAAACATGCTTATGTGCTGCCATCTATGAGAAACATCAGTAAACACAAACATAAACAAGACTCAGCTGATCAGCCCACACTGCCTAGGTAATGATGGGTAGTCAGTTAGCTATTTAGTTGACCAATAGATTGACATATCACTCAACTTTGTTGAATTACTTATTGGAGGTGAAGTGGACTTTATTTTCTTTGTACAAAAAATATCCTTTGCTTATTTATTGACCAGTTAACTGATTGCCAATTGCTAGGCTACCCTCAGCTTTGTGTACATTTTACTGCATTTTTACCTAACTACAAAAATAAAAACATATCATTGTTTTGTTTTCTTCTATAAGTCAGATGACATATTTTTATGTAGTTTTCCATCAATACTGACATGTATTATTAAGAGTTACAATAATATTTTTATATATATATATATATATATATATATATATATATATATGTAATGCAATTTTATGCTTTTGGAATTAATTTTGGTTCTTATTGAATCATTTTGGTCAATTTTGCTGTCATATATTGAAGAACCCTTTTCAACAAGTTTGGCATATTTTCATATCGAAAATCTAACTTTCCGTTATTTAATATTGTTTTCAAGAAATGTGAATACCGGATGTAGAAACTTTAGGGTCAGTTCTAGTTGGAAAATTAGTAAAAAAAACTCAAATCAAGATTTATATTTTTAATGGAAAATGATCAACATTTGAGGAACACCTCTGAAATCTAATTATGCGATGAAAAGGTTATATATTAAATGTATATGTGTGTTTGTACTGAACACCAGTTTAGCTCATGACAGCATCAGTGTAAACCATGATGATTTCTTTACCAATTTGTGTGAGAGATATTTTCCTATATGCTACAATGTAAAATCCTGAGGAGTAGATGCTAAAAGCTTTTAAAGTACATGAATAAATGAATATGAAGAACTTAGATGCTAAATGTGATGTATGCCATTTCCAACAAAATTTAGATGCCATTGTTAAGTAAAAATAAATTTCTAAAAGCTGTATTCTACTTCTTGGTGTGTATTTTGTGGGATGGAGAAGCAGACAAATAGGTTTTTTTTCTATTAAACAAGAAGTTTTTTTTAAATTCTGTATCAATTAATTTTCCAATAAAGTTTTATAGATAGTTATAATTAATGTTAAACACCAACCATAGGACTTTTTTTTACATATTGTATCAAAACAGTTATTTTCCAATATAACATTTCAGATTAAGTTAACATGCAAGCAGTAATGTTCCACCTACAGTGTACATTGCCAAATGCCTAAACACAAAACATTACTGGACATTTCTGTAGTTCTCAATTAAGCTCAAGCATTATTGATTGTGAACAAAAATGCATTCACTGATCAGTCACCTGTTGCAACAATAATTTGTGCACTTTCAGTATTGTTGATAAGCAGTTGTAGGACATTGTTCAACTGTAAGTGTTGTATCTGTAACAATGGGTTTAAGTAACTGTGTACTTATAGATACAACACTACCATAGGGGCTTGATTTTGAGCGAGAGAGCAAGCAATTTTTGCCCAGAAATATAAAATCAACCTTAAAATCATGTACTATAAGGTTTAAAGTCGCTTGAAAAAAAAATGGTTCCAATGACTTTCATGCGGAACCATATGGCACTAAAGGGTTAAAAAGGTGCAAGTGAAAATGTCACGTATGGGTAATGTATATTCCAAAAAGGCATAATCAGTTTGCAAATATAAAAGTTTTAGATATGTAGGGAGCTTTTGTCCAAAAAACTATTTGGGCCAGAATTTTGGGGACATTTGCCCCCCCCCCTCCTATGCCTATGAACACTACACAATTACTCAATGCATTCTAACTAACCAAGGGGAAAAGGATAATCTTGGTTCATTTTTGTATTGGACAAACACTTACAAACAGAGGCCAGTTTTATAAACAGAATTCCAGAGTTAGTTATTTAGTTAGTAAGTTAGTTATTGTTAGACAAAAATGGTAAAAACGGAGAGGGTTTGAATTTCAGTTTGATGAATAAGACAAGACAAGTGTTGAAAATATATTATTACATATCAATGGTACTTATTATGATAAAACAGTTTGTAACCTATAAGCATGCTTTTACCTTGACTCGTCAAATTACAATATTGGTTTGCCCCTTTTTTTGGGCCACATAAAATCCCATTATAATTAAGTAGGTGAATGGTAAAGTTACTAATAATTTGAATATTTTTTAAAGGCAAACCTTCCACTAGTACTTTGGAATTATCAAGTTCCTGTTAATTTGTTATTATGAATGTCTTGTAGTAAGTCATATGTGACATTTACTGAAAGAAGTCACAGACTATAGTTATGATATGTTGCAGCTGTATGTTAAAGTTCATATACGGGTAAAATCAGCTAAATGTAACAAACATTTTTTTCAGCTCCTGGTCCCCCTGGAGCCCTGGCCCCTAGAGGCCCTTCTGTCCCCCCAGGACCACCTGTTACTCCTGGTCCGTCCGTGGCTGTTGTTCCTCAAACACCTGACCTGCCAACATTTATATGTCCCCGTCGACCCAATGTTGGAACAGATGGAAGACCTATCATGCTTCGGGCTAACCACTTTGAAATTTCCATGCCAAGAGGCTATCTTCATCATTATGATGTTACCATTTCTCCCGATAAGTGTCCTCGTCGAGTCAACAGGTGAGGTTACTATTCAGAAATTAACTGTAGAATGAACATTTTTCTTGGTGTTTGAAAATAAATATAAAACTTGCTTGTTGTGCTAGGAAAGAAATATTAAGAAAAACTTGCTAAATACAAAAAAAATTAAACTGTTATGTTAATAAAAATAGACAGTGAAAAACTTATTATATCAAGATGTAACGTGATTGCAATGATAATAAAATAAACCATGAAATTTATATGTATTTTGTTGTATTAACAAGATATAGTTCGGTATATAGCATTCGGTGAGATAATGTAATGAACCATGAATAAATTTGCTTGTATATTGTTGTTTTTTGTAGGATAAAATATTTGTATCGTGTTTATTTTTTTATGGATATTTGGTGATTCAAAATTACATTCCTAACTTACAGTCTGCGAAGATTTTTTTATCACATTACACATTATAGCTTAAAGCTACATAAATAGGGATGTGAGATTAGCACAACTGTGCTGATCTATAAAGTGTAATATTCCTGCCCTGTAACACATCAACATAGTTTCTTTAATGAGTGGTTGTGTTGCTAAGCATGTGTACTTTAGTTCTGTTGGCAGTCTTGAAAAATCTGAGTTTCATTTCAGAGATTTTGTTTTTTACGTTTAAAGTGATCATAGTTAAATAGTTAAGGAATTTTATAAAATAATGGGTGTTTTTTTCTTCTTCTGTGTTTATAGTTTGTAGAATATTTGTCATTTGGTCAGTTTCTCCAGATAAATAAGGATTCTTGTCCATTTCACTGTTATAGCTAATTTTTGGCTCACACAAAACTAATCCTATCCCATTGATCAGTTTTGTACAAGCTCTGAAGAAGACAGAAATTCTGATTTATTTGAAGGAACTGGTCATTCTTTTTGTTTCTTTGCAAAATCAGTAATTTAGTTAGATCTGTAAAACAGGAACACACTCCTTTGTACTGTTGTTGTTTTAAATTAAATGGGGTTTTATTCAATAAGGGTATTACTGAAATTATTCAAATAAATATTCTTACAAACAAAATCATGCTGACATAATATTTTCTTTGGAAACACCATGAAAAGAAATCCTAGTTGATATGCAGAGATGATACAATTTGATGTGTTTAAGACAAGTCAAGTAATTTTATAATCATTAGCCGTACATATAATTTCCAATACAATACTTCCCTCCACTCATAAGATTAGCTATTCTCGTTTATTGCTGCCCTCTATATGCATGTTTTTATTACGCATACCACTAGCCTTTTGCACCCACCTATTGGAATCAAATGATTCCAGTGTATGTCTCGTGCATCACCTATCCATCAATAGGAGCATAGTACACTCACGTGATGCATGTGACTCCCTTTATACGCCTCTACTGAACTATCACTTCTCGTTTGGCAGTGCTTGCACTCAAATATCTTTTTTTTTTCCCATCTGGTTTCGTGTTTTCTCGAAGTGGTTTAATTTAAAATACTTAGTTGTTGTTTTTTTCTGACATTATTTCAATTCACATACCCTCATTCTAGTCACATTTCTTAATTACTTCAAATGCTTTTGTCGACTACATCACCGTGAATTGCAAAGTCAATGTCACCACTTTGGGTGTCACACAATCTACAGGAGCTATACCACAGGCTTCAGGTGCTGGCAACCCAACAAGAGATTTGTCTACATTTATTCACAGGGAGATTGAATGTTGTATGGGTCAAACTTTATCTCCAGACATTGCCCCTCTTTAAGTTGACAACAACTTTGATTACCTGTTTCTATCTCCTGGTTTTGCTGTCCTTTCTATACTCTCCCTGAGGATTATGTTCACTTTTTTTTTTGGACTTTATTTCTCAGGTATGTGATGTTTTATTCCTTGCTCCTATATCTTATGACCCGTGTTCTTTGTTATTGCATGAACATACTTCCTAACCCTATTTGGTGTTTCCCGTGTCCCCTGACATTTTGGTTCATGTTGACCAATTCGCAGTTGGGCAATGGTATTAGTATCCCTTGTCCCCCAAAGGCTTCAGATCATTTGGCCCTTGCATTTCATAGGGCGAACTGTCCATATCTTGACCAATAGCTGTTGGTTTCAGTTTTGCCCATTTGGAGGGTAGGCCTCGATTCTCCCATTAGCCTGACTCATGCTCAATTTTCCCACTTCCGTCTTACCCTCATGACCCTTTAGCAGTACCTTTCCACGATCCATCTCCTGTCTGAGGCTCTTCACAAAAACTGTGAAGGGTTTTCTAGGGACACACTCTCCATTCTTACCTCCCTGTTGGCTCGTTTATCATCTTCGGCTCTGGCTTTACATACGTGGTATCTTTGTTGTTTGGACCTTTTAGGTCGTGATGCTTTTTTATCTCAAACCCGTTTACTTGCTCCTTATCTCGTAGATTTGAGATGGCTCCATTTTTAAGACTTCATCTTTTATATGGTCACAGAATCCCTGGAGTCTCAGGTGGCATCTGCCCAGCAACAATCTATCATTTCCCATCTAGTTTCCTGTTTATCTTAGTCAAAGCTACATGTGGTGCCTATTCCAGTTTCCCATTCTTGCAATCCTTTACCTGTCCCTCCTTCCTGCTGGGCCACGAGTCGCCATTTTTTTTTACGATGCACGATACGCCACTAACAGTTCCTGTGAATACCTCGTGGGTTTGGGCACGGTAGGAATTTACCTTGTGCCCTTTCATCTTGGATGTTTGGGTTCTTCATGTTTTGTCAGGGTGATTCAAAATCCTGTTTCTTGCCCCACCTCCCTTGTCCCAGTACCTGTTTCCTTCCCTTCTACTCAGGATCCAGTAACTTGCCAGCATCTATCAGAGGTGGTACAGAACCTCCTCATACACCAGGCTATAGAACCTGTTTCACATCATTCATCGGGGTTTTACTCCCATCTGTTTGTTCTCAAAAAGACCGGGGACTGGAGGCCTGTCATCGATCTGTCCCACCTCAATCTCTTCGTTCGCCTCCCATCATTTCACCAAGGAGTCCTACCTCAATCCTCAGTGGGATTTTTCTCCAGGTCTATGGATGACCAAGAAGGACATGTCTAATCTGATTATAGTTTGTATTGTTGTAGTAATTCAGTAAGGATAAGATGGGAAAACAGTCCGAGGAAGAATATAACTTTGGAAAGAGCAGTAGCACCAGCTTCTCGGGTAGGGACTTTCATGAAGAGTAGAAATTAAAGAGAACACATGAGCATAGCTTTTGTAAGAAATGGAAGTTTGACTTAATTTTCCAGGTACTATGCAAGTGATAATACATGAATATAATATTTCAGAGAAATTGTCGAAACCATGGTTCAAGCATATTCCAAAATCTTCGGAAGTCAGAAACCAGTATTTGATGGTCGGAAAAACATGTACACAAGAGATGATCTTCCAATTGGAAAGGACAAGGTAAGGCTACTGTGTGGCCATCTGTCTTTAGTTGAACTAGAAAATAAATAGTTCCATTTTAATAGTTAGAATTCACTGTAGGAAGATTATTAAATAATCCAAGATATAGCTTATAAATCTTGTTATCCAAAGCCATATCTTGTCTCTACTTCGGAATAAGTAGTTCCATCCTAATAGTTAGAATTCACTGTAGGAAGATTATTAAATAATCCAAGATATAGCCTATAAATCTTGTTAT
>NW_013671299.1:19337-21691 GCF_000517525.1 Limulus polyphemus
GTATTTTATATCGGGTATGTTTATTTAGTTCTCTCAGTAGAGACCGTGGTTCATGTTTTTTATAATTTAGTGTATTTATGCCATTTTTTTAAGTTATACTATATAGCTGCTTTGGTTCATGTTTTTATAAGACTTACTAATTAGTATATTGACGATATTTTAAATGTATTTTGTGTAATGACCTCAATTAAAACTGATTAATTTTTTTAAAAGATTTATTTAGTGGTGTATTAATACCAGTTTTGATTCGTTGCCATAACAACCTCAATAGTAACTATGGTTTATATTATTATAAGACTTGTTCAGTAGCTTATTGCTAGCAGTTCTAATCTTCTAGCATTATAATCATGAACCATGCTTGTGGTTCATAATAGGGATCACCCAGGAATTTCACAAAAATTCTGATACAATATACAGGCAAAAACCATCTTAAAAGCAGACTTGTTCTTGAAACAACACTCAAGACCTATCTCAATGGCTGCTAAAACATTGATAATACCATTTGTTCTTCATATTATTATTGTTCTCGTTTCACAGAAAAAATGGCTATGGATAAGTGTTTTATCTAAACCTGGGCAAACCTACTAAACAAATCTCCTGTGCAGGTCATAGGACTATTTTTATGTTGATTCTTGAAAGAGATTGAGAGATTTTATCATCACTAGTGTCCAAGTTTCTGTTCAAAGCCATTCAAACACCGAATTATACTTGGTGCGTGTTTACATGAAATCTGAGGCACAAAATCACCTGGCTCAGTAAATAATAGTTGGGTGAAAAAAAAAAGCCAATGCAGCAGTAAACTGTTGAAAAACTTGTGACATTCAACTGAACCCATATGCAAGTATTTAGCTTCAAATTTATTATCTATAAATGGATATAAAAAACTTAAGAAACAAGATTATTAGAAATATTAAATTTAAGAAGGGAGAATATGGATCATCAAGAGAGTACAGAAACAAGTTGGATCAAAATGCAAAGATAATGTTTTCAAGCCTACAACTAGAGATTCTAACAACAATCTACAAATCCCTATTTTGGTTCTACTAAAGTTGATAAGTATTGTAGAAATGGAGTCAAAATAGGGATTTATAGCTTAAAAAATAATAATGTAGACACTATTTTCAGCCTTGTTTTTTTCCCTTTTTTTAGAATCCCTAGTTGTAGCTTAAAAACATAATTTTGCATTTTGATTCAATTTGTTTCTGTACTTTTTTTGACAATCCCTGTTCCCCCTTTTTAAATTAACAGTTTGTACTAATCTTGATCCAGTACAAACTGGCTTATGTTTGTGTACAGGTTGATCTGGAAGTTACCCTCCCCGGCGAAGGGAAAGATCGGGTTTTTAGGGTTTCCATCAAGTGGATGGCACAAGTAAGTCTATATGCGTTAGAAGAAGCATTGCAGGGCCGTTCCAGGACCATTCCTGTCGATGCCATACAAGCTCTTGATGTTGTCATGAGACATTTACCAAGCATGACGTGAGTTACAAGTTTCTGGGATTTTTATGTTGTTTATTGATAATTAATACCTTAAACTTTACCAGTTTGAATTAATTATATAGAAATAGAAAAACCTCTTGAACACCAGATGAGAGTGCTCTACCAACTGAGCTGAAGGGCTGGCCCCCTAGTGCTTGCAAGTAAGGCACTTTTTTAACAACTCAAACTTCTACATTTCATTATATTGGAAATTAAACTAAAATAATCAGTAGAGGTGCACAACATTTTATTACATTCACACAAACAAAACTTATTGATTCTGTTAAACAACCAAATAACATTAACATTTAAAATTACTTAGATTAGGGGAGTATGAAGAATGACACTAACTATGATCGTTTTCATTACATAGACCCGTGAAAGTTGGTCAGTGTAATAAATAATAATGATTTTCAGTACAACATAAAAAATTGTAGTTATTTAATTAAATGATATATTTAGTTCATAAACCATCCTTGGAACTGTATGTTTTGTAGTTTGCATGTGGAGACTGTGTAAAAGTTAATTTTTTGTTTTTCAAGGAATATGAAACATCTTTACTTTGTGCTGTAGATACACCCCTGTAGGACGTTCGGTTTTTCTCCTCTCCCGATGGCTACTACCATCCTCTGGGAGGTGGTCGAGAGGTGTGGTTTGGGTTTCATCAAAGCGTTCGCCCCAGTCAGTGGAAGATGATGCTCAATATTGACGGTATATAATCTTTTCTGTGTCAACAAAATACGGTATCTAATCTTTGGTGTGTCAACAAAATACGGTATCTAATCTTTGGTATGTCCACAAAATACGATATATAATCTTTTCTGTGTCAACAAAATACGGTATCTAATCTTTTCTGTGTCAACAAAATATGGCATA
>NW_013671299.1:22555-27244 GCF_000517525.1 Limulus polyphemus
TGGTGTGTCAACAAAATACGGTATCTAATCTTTGGTATGTCCACAAAATACGATATCTAATCTTTGGTGTGTCAACAAAATACGGTATCTAATCTTTGGTATGTCCACAAAATACGATATATAATCTTTTCTGTGTCAACAAAATACGGTATCTAATCTTTGGTGTGTCCACAAAATACGATATCTAATCTTTTCTGTGTCAACAAAATACGGTATCTAATCGTTTCTGTGTCAACAAGATACGGTATCTAATCTTTTCTGTGTCAACAAGATATGGTATATAATCTTTTCTGTGTCAACAAAATACGGTATATAATCTTTTCTGTGTCAACAAATTACGGTATCTAATTTTTTCTGTGTCAACAAAATACGGTATCTAATCTTTTCTGTCAACAAAATACGGTACCTAATCGTTTCTGTGTCAACAAAATACGATATATAATCTTCTCTATGTCAACAAAATACAGTATCTAGTCTTTTCTGTGTCAACAAAATACAGTATCTAATCTTTACTGTGTCAACAAAATACAATATATAATCTTTTCTGTGTTTTGTGAATGTTTTGTCGATATCCAAGTGTATCTAAATATAGTTAAGATTGTAACATATAATTGCAACATATTGTTTGATCCCCAGTATTCTTGATTTACCAACTAAGCTAAAACTGCTGGCACAAACATCGGTTGAGTACGGTTCTTCATGCTTTTCCGGCAACATTCAGTGCAGTTTCAATGTTTTTTTAATGGAGTGGTCCTATGGATCATTGGTGGCTAACAGTTTACTTGTGAGTTTATAATGTAAAACAAAACCCTTAACCTCAGAATTTTTGATTAATTATTGTTCTGCACTCATCATGTCACCTAGTACACACTTCAACTTCTGATTCTGTGTAATTATGAGATCAGTAACACTATATACGGTTAGCTTCACTCGTGATTTGTTGAAAGGGATTTCTGTGTAATTATGAGATCAGTAACACTATATACGGTTAGCTTCACTCGTGATTTGTTGAAAGGGATTTCTGTGTAATTATGAGATCAGTAACACTATATACGGTTAGCTTCACTCGTGATTTGTTGAAAGGGATTTCTGTGTAATTATGAGATCAGTAACACTATATACGGTTAGTTTCACTCGTGATTTGTTGAAAGGGATTTTTGTGTAATTATGAGATCAGTAACACTATACACGGTTAGTTTCACTCGTGATTTGTTGAAAGGGATTTCTGTGTAATTATGAGATCAGTAACACTATATACGGTTAGCTTCACTCGTGACTTGTTGAAAGGGATTTCTGTGTAATTATGAGATCAGTAATACTATATACGGTTAGTTTCACTCGTGATTTGTTGATAGGGATGAAAGTTTGAACTTCCAGTTTTGTGATTGTGAAGATTTTGAAACTTGTAACTGTATTTGTTTCTGTTAATATTTAACCAATGATTTACCTTCTCTGATAATCAAAGATATTACTAAATGATTACCCTTCTGCCATGAAAAGCTTTCTAACTGATGATAAACTTGACAGTACCAAATTGTGTAAGGAGGTTAAATCCTTTAGATTTTTTAATTTCTCTAATAATTGAAACAAATCAAAATGGGTGACAACTTTCTTGTTCAGGATGACAATTGTAGAGATAATATTTGAGGATCTGTAGGTTGGATGATATTTCAAGAGCTTTTGTCTGACTTTGTGTTACCTTTTGTAGATCTGCAGTTGTCCATTTTACCCTTGTTTTGTTCATCATGAATACACTGCTTAAACTAACTAGTAACGTATTCCCTAATAATTTTCTCTAAAGTTGTGACCTTGTGTTTAGCTATCGGGAATATTTTATTGTGAAAATTGTACAGTAACTTTGTGTTTTTTGTACATCAGTGTCAGCGACAGCTTTCTACAAAGCCCAGCCTGTAATAGAGTTCATGTGTGAGGTTTTAGACATTAGAGACATCAGTGAGCAGAGGAAACCACTAACTGACTCTCAACGAGTGAAGTTTACCAAAGAGATAAAAGGCTTAAAAATTGAAATCACACACTGTGGATCGATGAGAAGGAAGTACAGAGTGTGCAATGTAACTAGACGTCCAGCACAGTTGCAGTCGTGTGTATATGTTTAGCATTGTTTAGGAGATAACATAACTTTGAGATTTTTATTCAAAAAATAACTTTTATCACGTAATAAACTTTATTACTTATATCATGAAAAAATAATCATTAAATAAAATTCTGTTTTTTTCAATGCTTAATACTTTTATTGGCTAAAATGATAATGGGGTTTTAAGCAGCATTAGATTAATAAAAAAAGATTTGATCATGTTCTAAGTAAATTTTATATAGAAGAAAGAATAATTAAAGGTTTCTGTGTGGATATGTCAACAGTTTTAGAAGTTATTGTACTGAGAAAATATTTAGAAATATAAAACTATATAGTTGACATTGTTGATTTATAAAATTTAAGTCACGTAGCATTACACCATCGCTTATATCTGTACGTTTCTTTTGTGTGTATAATGTTGAAAACCTCTAGTAATATTTAACTTTTTTTTGTACAGGTTTCCTCTGCAGCTTGAGAATGGACAGACTGTAGAATGTACTGTTGTGAAATACTTCCTTGATAAATACAAGATGAAGTTAAGGTCAGTTTTAACAGATTTTACTACTGTGATTATACTAGTGTTCTGGTGTTTGAAATATCACCTGTTGAAGAAACCCGTTTCTTCAAATGGAGTCCTCTGGTGGGTCAGTGGTACGTTTACAGACATACAGTACTAAAATTTGGGGTTTTATACCCCCATAATGGACAGAGAACCCATTTTATAGCTATACACTGAAATCAAACCACTTAAAATATTCAATAAATTTAGTCAAGTGTATTAGTTAACAATATCCATTTATCTGTTTATTATTGTATGGTTAATATAAATAGCTATATCGTAATAGAATCAATTGCTATATAACTGTTCCAGGAAGTTGATACTTCCAACCAAATCTCAAGCTTATCTCGTGTGTTGAAGCCATAATACACAGTATTTTTACAGTTGGCTGATATAACTACATAAAATTATGTTTTCGATTGATATATGTATAAAACAAAATATGTCTTTAATACAGTGCGTTTAAGTTTTCTACTTTCTTTGTTAGGTATCCTCATTTACCTTGTTTACAAGTTGGACAAGAACATAAACATACATATTTACCTCTGGAGGTAAGAATTGTTGATTTGTTTTATTATTTTTCATATTAGGTTCTCTTGTACCTGGTCTGCGTTTTTTTCATTATTTGTAAATTTTCTGAATTTCATCTCCGTGTATCTCACTGTGAAATAAAAGTTAAAAGAAATTCATATTATTAATGATAACATTGAAATGTTTATAACATTCAGTGTTAGGTAAGTAACATGTCCTGAATATCATTGATTCAAAGAAGAAAGTACGTTTATAGTGCCAGTAATGGATTTAAATATGATAATTAATAAATATTCTGATACAATATCATAGGTTTACTGTTTTACACTAACTAGATACTTTAGTAGGTTCTTATTAGAATCAAATTTAAATAGAAAGACAGTGATTGACAGTTTATCCATATCAATTCCAGGATATCATAAAGATCAATGTTTACCTTAATTAAGGGTTGTGAATAAAACATATCAGTGTGTGTAATTACAATTCAATTATTCAAAATTTTATGTTTCTCCCAAACCCTGAGAGATGTTTGCTGATGTGTTCAGCACAAATCATAGGTTAGTTGTCACATCTAAACACAACAAAATTAAAACATTAAGTAATGGAACTTCATAAATTTTACTCCTTCATCTTAGAGGTTTCCAAATGATAAAGTTTGTTCGTAACCATTTTTTTTATGAAAGCCGTAATTTGTCTTAAATCTCTTTGCAGCTGATATTCTTATCAGTTTTAAAAATCACTCAATATGAAGTTAGATAGGAGAGGTATACGTGTTTTGCAATACATAAAAAATCACTAAGTAAAGAATATTAATAATTGTTTAATCACTGCCCATATTTTATGTATAACAATTTCAGTAAACTTGTAAGCCTCAGAAAATATTCCGTTTTGATGTTTCTCCGAGACGTTTGGGAGTGAAGAGTGAAAATTGTAAAAACATTTAATAAGTAAAACGTTTTTAGATATGGGATTTGATCCTGCTTCCATACCGACCCTTGCTCCAACCAAGCAGTTATCGTTATTGTATCTGCGATTTTGGGGAATGTGGTGATTATTGGCCGTTAGACTGTAAATAATCAAAATTGTCAAATGGTGAACAGTTGTTTTGTTTTATTTAATATGCATTTTATTTTATAATAAATGCCTTGTTAAAAGTATCTGAACATGTGGCCATAGAAAGGTATCCTGATTATCACTTCTGTAATATGACTGCTGTTGTTTCATGGGGATTACTGTCAACTAGTTTTCTACAAAACTGGTGCAACTCATTCCTGTTGCTGTTGCAAAAACTCGACCATTTGGATAATGTCTGGAAGGCTGTTTAACCTTAACCATTTGGATAATGTCTGGAAGATTGCTTAACCTCAGCCATTTGGATAGTGTCTGGAAGGCTGTTTAATCTCAGCCATTTGGATAGTGTCTGGAAGGCTGTTTAATCTCAGCCATTTGGATAGTGTCTGGAAGGCTGTTTAACCTCAACCATTTGGATAATGTCTGGAAGGCT
>NW_013671299.1:28225-33764 GCF_000517525.1 Limulus polyphemus
TGGATAATGTCTGGAAGGCTTTTTAACCTCAACCATTTGGATAATGTCTGGAAGGCTGTTTAACCTCAGCCATTTGGATAATGTCTGGAAGGCTGTTTAACCTCAGCCATTTGGATAATGCCTGGAAGGCTGTTTAACCTCAGCCATTTGGATAATGCCTGGAAGGCTGTTTAACCTCAGCCATTTGGATAATGTCTGGAAGATTGTTTAACCTCAGCCATTTGGATAATGTCTGGAAGGCTGTTTAACCTCAACCATTTGGATAATGTCTGGAAGGCTGTTTAATCTCAGCCATTTGGATAATGTCTGGAAGGCTGTTTAACTTCAGCCATTTGGATAATGTCTGGAAGGCTGTTTAACCTCAACCATTTGGATAATGCCTGGAAGGCTGTTTAACCTCAGCCATTTGGATAGTGTCTGGAAGGCTGTTTAATCTCAGCCATTTGGATAGTGTCTGGAAGGCTGTTTAACCTCAGCCATTTGGATAATGCCTGGAAGGCTGTTTAACCTCAGCCATTTGGATAATGCCTGGAAGGCTGTTTAACCTCAGCCATTTGGATAATGTCTGGAAGGCTGTTTAACCTTAACCATTTGGATAATGTTTGGAAGGCTGTTTAACCTCAGACATTTGGATAATGTTTGGAAGGCTGTTTAACCTCAGCCATTTGGATAATGTCTGGAAGGCTGTTTAACCTTAACCATTTTGATAATGTCTGGAAGGCTGTTTAACCTTAACCATTTGGATAATGTTTGGAATGCTGTTTAACCTTAACCATTTGGATAATGTTTGGAATGCTGTTTAACCTTTTTGAATCGATCTATCCAAATGTTTGCAGACTTGTTTACTGGGAAAACTATTCCAGAATATTCATATTGTTACTTTAGAATCATACAGGAGACATATGTTCTTCATTGCAAGGAGCATCTTCACAGAACAGTGTGTTGGTCTAGTGACCAAAAAACTCTGCCATGACTTCTGCAGTAAATTTAAGAAAACTAAAATCCACAGATATTTAAACCTACAGACACTTTACAAACTGTTTCATGCCTAAAGAGGAAAATATAGTTCATGATATAACACCACCATCATAATTCTTCAGAGTTGCACCAATGCAATCCTGGTTGAATTGTTCTCTTGCCTGTCTCCCGACACTCTTCTGAACATCTTTCCAAGTTGGATGGAGCCTGCTGGGTGGGATGATGTCCAACGTAAAAGAAGAGGTGTAGAATTTTGAACACTAAATGAATGAAAACATTAAATCTTAAGTTAATGAACACTATTCAGCTTTCATCATGGGCGAAGATAATATATGAAATAATAGGCTAACTATGACTTTTAAGAACTTCTTAGATTAAGCTACAAATGTAAAAGCTTCGTACAGGAAACATAAATTGTTTTGCACAAGTAATACACTGTTGCCTTACTATACATTTCCATTGTTATTTTGTAGGTGTGTAATATAGTCGCAGGACAGCGATGTATAAAGAAGCTGACCGACATGCAGACCTCCACCATGATCAAGGTAAAGTGACCATGACCAGTTGGTCCACGAATGTTATTGAAATGAAAGAAACTAGTCGTGAACTTATTTATGTACAGATGATGTAAAAAAACAACAAAGTAGTTTTGGATAGTAGTATTTGTCTACTAACTATATGAGCAAAACATGTTCGGCTATGTCAACTAACCATAGAATCATTATTCCTGTTGTATCTTAATTGCATCAGTTAACAGTAAAAAATCATACACCCTCTAGTGGCCTGCTTGAATGAACTAACTAGTTTTGAGTCATTCTTTTATATGGTGAAAGTGGGATGAGGAACAAGCTTAGGGAGTTTTTTTTTAATTTTCTGAAAGTAGAGTCTGAAATTTTTAATTTATTTTTCATAAAGTCTTGGTTTTCCACAGATGTTGTTTAACAGAGTAAAAATACTGTGTTACTTATTTCCAATAAGCTTCAGCTAATAACGTGCAGAAAATGGATTGTGTTTCACACAGCTTTTGTTTTAGTTTATAACATGGGTTAGAAATTTGTTAAATAAAAAATAGTGATTTAAAAAATTTCAAGTTGAAAAGAAGTGATTAACTCTCTCTACACGTGGTCGGTCAATTTGACCGACAACGTGACCACTTTGTACTTTTTTAAAGTCTTTGTAGTTTTGATACTACTAATTTTTAATATAGTATGTATATCTTCACAAAATTTGGCAGACTTTCAGTAAACCTTTATTGAAGTATTTTGATAAACAAAAAAAAAGATTAGTCTGCAAACATATCAAGTTTTTTCTTTGACCAGTCCGAGTGCAAAGTGATTTTCATGTTGAGATTAAAAATACTTCATGACAAAAATCTCAAATTTCATTTACATAATCTCTAAAACCTCTCAAATACATTTCAAACATTTGTTTTCAGTAAAAGTTTATATTTTATCTGTTATTTTCCCTACCCTAACTTTATACACGGTTGGTCAATTTGACTGACCTCGTAACCACGAAAAAAATATTGAAATTAATCTAAATTACCCTTTTTTTCTTTCTATAATGAC
Organism: Limulus polyphemus; assembly: GCF_000517525.1. Lineage (NCBI taxonomy): Eukaryota > Metazoa > Arthropoda > Merostomata > Xiphosura > Limulidae > Limulus > Limulus polyphemus. The sequence continues at coordinate 30,772 of NW_013671299.1, forward strand.
TTCAAATTGTAACATGAAACTACGTTCATTTATCCTAAGTAGCTTTAAACTCTTAGCAGTAAACATTTGTTTATACTTAAATTTTATTGCCCTTTTAATTCTGTCTAACTGCTATTTGTGCCATTATAAGTTATAACTTACTTGGGGAATGTGGAGTTCACGTTATGCTATTGAACTACATTACCTACCACATGTGAGACATTTTTATTATTATTTATTTTACCTAATCTAAATTTAACTAACCTAAAGAGATTCCTATTTTTACATTTTAGTTACTTTTATAATAATTAATAAAGAATATACATGAAAAACAATAAATAAAGTACTTACTTGGACCTTCTTTTGCTTTTGACTGTCATTGACACTTAACCCCTTAATGCACCAAGAAACAAAATAATAGTATGTAGATAATGTCCCATAACGATCACAATTTTTCTGGCTTTCTAAGTATGCGGCAAGAGTCGCTACAAATTCATCCAAGATAGTCAATATCTTTCCCCTGGGCCCGAAGCTTGTACTAAAAGAGAAATTGACAATTCTAGGTTCAGAAAACAGTGTAATATAATACATCATTTGATAGATTTTCTGTTGATTATATATAATACAGAATTAAACATGAGACAGAACTGTTAACAAATCCATGGTTGTGACAGATGGGTGTGGCAAGAGGGGTCTGATTTTCTTTTTGATGGCTATGTTAAATTTTGTACTTATTGGAGGGGTGATGAATAAATTAAAGAAGAGGGGATGTCTAGAGATAAAATGTCACATTTCTCACACTAGGGGAAATTCAGGAGTTTTTAATATTGCCTTATAAAATTAAGTTAAAACTTGTATACTATTAAAATATGGATTATTAGCTACAAATTTATGCCATAGTAATTGGTATAACATAAACAGAAAGTAATTTAACTAAATTTTGAATGTAAGTCAGTAAATACCTTGTGACATGCACCGTAAAGGATGCCTGTGCAGATAGTTAAAATACTAAATGCCAAGAAAGTCTCAATGTATAATGATAGAAAAAGAGGAAAAAAATTATTTCATAATATTCTTTCAGAAAGTTAAAAATGTACAAATAGTATTGTTCAAAATTTTAATACACAGTTTTGGACATTGTTTTCTGAGTGGTTTTTTTTATACCTTTTATCAAATAAATTCATGACCTGAAAAGCTTATGTTTTAAGCGTGAAATGAATCATATTTTCTGTTTTACAGGCAACTGCAAGATCAGCTCCTGATCGAGAAAGAGAGATTAATAACTTGGTATGGAAAACATTTTGTGTTTCTGATTTTAGAGAGATTAATAACTTGGTATGGAAAACATTTTGTGTTTGTGGTTTTAGAGAGATTAATAACTTGGTATGGAAAACATTTTATGTTTGTGGTTTTAGAGGAATTAATAACTTGGTATGGAAAACATTTTGTGTTTCTGATTTTAGAGAATTTAATAACTTGGTATGGAAAACATTTTGTGTTTCTGATTCTTTTTTCCTTGAAAGTTATTGTGGATTACCTTAAATATGATATTAATATTTCTGTTAGCTAGTGTCATAGCATTAGTTACTCATGCTCAGCTTATGAAAAGGAAATGTAATTTTGTTTTTTACACAAGTAAGTACTGAGGTTTTTACTTATAATTAAATAAAACTTGGCCATATACCAATTATTCCAATGTGTTAACTCTAAATACATAATCAACTTGAGGAAAAAACAAAATATTATTTTTATCTGGTTTCAGGTTTCAGCTAATGCAGCTCACGTTCCAGAACCACCTATGTTGGTAATACATCTTTCATGATAAACAATATGTTCTATGTTTTATTATACTTACAACATTCACAGTGCTAAAAAAAAAGTCTTCACATATTTAAAATATTAATTAAAAAATAAATGGGATATATTTTTGTTTTATTCAAAGCTTAAGGAATATGTATATCTTGATTTAATGTTTTTTAGTACAAAGTCTAAAATTTTGAATGTATCTAGGTTTGCCGTTTGATTATTGGTAAACTCCTCATACACATAAATTTGTTTGCTCTTGCACAAATATTCATAAAAAGTTTTATAATTATTTCAAGTTTATTATCTCAGTCATAAACTTCAGTATTGTGTAGAACATATGGACCCTGCATATATTTAAACTATGTATTGGGAATTAGAAAAACCTTGGTTTGTCAGGGAAGAAGTTGACAGTTTTGAAAAGGTTAAAACAGGATTGATAAACATCAAAGTTTAATTGTTTTACATATGTAGAGTTATTTTCAAACAATGAACAACCTGAAGTGGGCAACAGTTTATTGACTTGTATGGAAAAATAAGTCTTATTTTCTATCTCTCTCTCTGTTGTTAAAGTGAAACTACTGTGGAAAACTCTTTACATAATGTTATTAAAGATGTTTAATTGCTTTTTTTTGTTGTTATTGATGCATTTCTGTACTTTTACTGATAAATCGTAGGTGCGTAAAGCAGACTTCAACAACGATCCCTATATTAGAGAATTTGGGTTGTCCATTAACAGTACCATGATGGAAGTGCGAGGCCGTATTTTACCACCACCCAAGCTTCAGTATGGAGGACGGGTAAGATTATGTACATTATAAGAAAGTTTTATTTGTTTATTCAGGGCTAAGTCTGATGAGAAGACTTTTTTAATATTGGGGTGGGGGTGTGGAAAGTAAATATGAAATTGTCCTGCATATCCCATGAAAACTTTCTGGAAGTAAACACTGGAGTCCGAAAATCTGCTTGACCAGTAACAAACTGTCTTTGTAAATTGGTGTTAGCTCTGCTCGATAGGTCAGTGCTCCTTGACCAGTAACAAACTGTCTTTCTAAATTGGTGTTAGCTCTGCTCGATAGGTCAGTGCTGCTTGACCAGTAATAAACGGTCTTTCTAAATTGGTGTTAGCTCTGCTCGATAGGTCAGTGCTGCTTGACCAGTAATAAACGGTCTTTCTAAATTGGTGTTAGCTCTGCTCGATAGGTCAGTGC
>NW_013671299.1:33934-47847 GCF_000517525.1 Limulus polyphemus
GTGTTGTTGTCACATTTAATTTGAAAAGTTGCTGAAAGCTGATGAAAATACACAAAAGGTAGATGGAATTATTAAAGGTTTATTTTAAATGAATATTCCTTGTAAGATTGAGATATCATTTAAAGAACTATATATCTTGTGTTTTGTACTATTTTTAAATAGATGTAATACACAATGCACAAGCAGTGATAGTATTTATCATGCATGAATATCTAAATATCAAGGTAAAATGTACTAAACTTTTTTCAGCCTGACCTGTTCTTATCTTTGTCTTAATACAGTACCTTGATGGAGTTTTGGGGTTATATTTTACCAAACTTCAAAATGGGGTGTGGTGGTGTGTGTATAATGTAGTGTAATACTTGTGTTTCTGACCTGATCTGTTTTCTGAACGTGTGGGTGTGTGTGTGATTATATTACAGTAGGATTGAATCTTTTAAACACACAATAAAAATAATTAAAGGGTTTTGTAACAAACATTTAGTTAAAGATTAAGGAAGATATTTAAAGGTTTAGGTTTTCTCATGACATAATTGTTTTATGAGCCTATTATATCTGTTTATCCATATATAACAACTCTTAAGGGGCTTTATTGGTTTAAAGTACATATTAGAAATATTGTAATCAATAGTAATGAGTTAATTATGATACTATAAAGTCTGTGATGCTAACTTTGTGTACTAGTTCATGTTATCACTTTCTTTAGACTTTACATGACGTTTCAAATGTAGGTTTCATTTCCACATACAATTAAAATAAAGAGAGTAGAATTACATGCCAATTTTTTAAACAGTATTTTAGATATTTATTTGTTATTTGTAGACCAGTCAACATTTATATATTTATTTGTTATTTGTAGACCAGGCAACATTTATATATTTATTTGTTATTTGTAGACCAGGCAACATTTATATATTTATGTTATTTGTAGACCAGGCAACATTTATATATTTATTTGTTATTTGTAGACCAGGCAACATTTATATATATTATTTGTTATTTGTAGACCAGGCAACAAGCTATTCCTAACCAAGGTGTGTGGGATATGAGAGGAAAACAGTTTCACACGGGGATAGAGATAAGAGTCTGGGCTATTGCTTGCTTCGCCCCTCAGCGAACGTGCAGAGAAGATGCATTAAGGTAAGTTGTTTTTTATTATTATTAAGTTTGTAACCTTATGATGCTAAAAATTAGGTTTCGATACCCGTGGTGGGTAGAGCACAATATAGTCCATTGTGTAGCTTTGTATTTAACAAAAACAAAACCTTTTTTAATTTCTGTTTTTGTGAAATGTATTTTTTTCTTTCCTTATGCTTGAAGGTCAGGCATGGCCTTGTGGCCAGACATTGAAGTGTTCTTGGTTTTTATCCCATTGCCACAAAATCATGCTTTGTATTTTGGGGCAATGAATGCAGTAGAAGAGTGACAGTCAAATCTTACTACTCAGTTTACTCCTCAAACTCGTATGGATGCTTCTAGCGTCTGGCCAAAAAATCCCGATTTACTCATCAGAAGGTGATATCATCCGATAAGATTTATATCTCTTTGACTGAAAACTAATACAAACCATGTTATCATTCACTTTTTATAAACAGATTTAAAGTTCAGATCAACAAGTTGTGTTTAAGACAGTGTTTTCTTGTGAAGTCTTAACAGTTTATTTACATCAGTTTTAAAACAAAGATGGTGAGGCCACCAAAATGTTTTACTAATGAGCAAGGAATAAATCTGTTCAATCAGTTAGATGAAGGAGGGGATGATGATAATGGTGATTCTAATCTTGGAAGATACTCTAGTGAAAAAAGTGACTCAGAACAGTCATCAAGACTCAATTTCAGTGCTTCTTAATCTGATGATCAGAAGGGATCATTGCCCCATCCAGAACCTAGTGGTACAAAGAGACACAGAACAGTCATTAAGACTCAATTTCAGTGCTTCTTAATCTGATGATCAGAGGGGATCATTGCCCCAACCAGAACCCAGTGGTACAAAGAGACACAGAACAGTCATCAAGACTCAATTTCAGTGCTTCTTAATCTGATGATCAGAAGGGATCATTGCCCGAACCAGAACCCAGTGGTACAAAGAGGCCACAAAAGCTAGACCTGATCCACCTCCTCAATTTCCATCTACAATCAAAAGGGATAATGATTGGGCTGAGGTAGATCTACAAGATAGGTCAGCCACAAGTAACGAGTTTGAGTTTTTGCCAAAGAACAGACGTGATCCTGGTGTACATGCTGACATCATCGATAACTATCACCCCTCAACTGTTTCAGAGCTCTGTTTACAGAGCACCTAAGTAATGCTCTTATCACTGCTAACAACGAGTACACCAAAGCACAAGAGTTACAATGAAAACTCCTGCTCAGTGAAGGTTGGGGTACTTGAACTGGACTTCCATTAAGATCTGCTTAAGTTTCTTGCAATTACAACATCAGTGGACATCAACAAACAACCTAGTATTTGAGACTACTTTCTCACCCACCAGTCTCTCTCTACATACCATCAGATGTTCAAGAGGGAGAGATTTGAGGCTATTTACTCAACAGTGCATCATGTGGATACCCCTGGTGGTGAAATGGAAAATAAAATAAAGAGATTTTTATAAGGAATAGTGATAATTATTATGGTATCATGAAAATAATTCCAGCTGAATGATGGGTTTAAAGAGTAACTCAAACATTGGTAGTGGATACTGTTGACTAGCTGATTTCTCTCTTAGGTCAAAATGAAGAATAACTAGTGAAGTTAGCCTTTGTGTAGCATTGCACGAATATCCAAAACAAACAATTCTTATATTTAAATCTCTTGAGCTTCCCAAAATTTATTTATTACTTTTTAACACTGTTGCATTTATGTTTTATAAATTTAATGTCAGAATTTGAGACATTGTTAAAAAAGAAAAATCCATTTCTCAATAGCTTTCTTACTTTTAACTGGTAGTTGTCATTGTTTGTCAGTTTGTTTAAACAACTACCAGTTATCTCATACATTGTTTGTCAGTTTCCAGTTATCTCATATTAAACTAGTTGTCATTGTTTGTCAGTTTGTTTAATATGAGATAATGTTGTTTGGAAAGTATGGCTTACATACTTCATTATTTCAGGAATTTCACACAACAGCTGCAGAAAATTAGTAATGATGCAGGCATGCCAATCATTGGTCAACCATGTTTCTGTAAGTATGCTACTGGACCCGACCAAGTGGAACCTATGTTTCGTTACCTCAAGTCCACATTCCAAGGTTTACAATTAGTTGTGGTCGTACTGCCCGGGAAAACCCCTGTCTATGGTAAGTCGTATAACTTCGGTTTATCATTCTGCAGGATTGATAACATTTTGTTATAAAAGTTTATATTATATAAATTTTAATTCCTTAATACAAAAGGAAATATTTAAGTACATTCTCATTCGTAACTTCTCTGTCGTGGCTTTTCTTAGAACTGCTGAAAATATAGATATATTTATGACACCCACTATTGAAGATCTGCCCATGTTATTATAGATTTGAAGAAAATTTAACTACTCAGTGTGTCATTATCTGATGAACATGTTTCTAACCAATGGAAAGAGAGGTTTTCTGGCTAATAAAATCTTATTACTGTTTGTTTGTTGGGGGGGAGAAGTAGATATTTTGCTTCAGATGGCGTATATGTATGAACATTATCAACGTTTGCCTCCGGTTAGCTAACACGATTCTTTTAACCAATTTGAAGCTTATTTAGAAATCCAGTTAAATTACAGTAGTTTTGGAACATTCTCCTCTATTATGTGATATATTGTTTGTGTTCAAAAATGCATGTTTGAAAGCTACCTGAATATTAAACAAATAACATGCACTTAATTGTGTTTGTGATACCTGGTGTTGATCTACCACCAATGAGTTTATTGACGGGAGGATTACTGCTCAAGTGGGTATGAACTACAGTAATAATACCATAAAATTAAAGGTTAACGGTTGAAAATGTGAAACTAAGATGACCATTAATCCAGCAAAATGATCCGTTCAAAGAAGAATTTAAGAAAAAAGTATTGTCATTTTATTTCATATTTTTCAACTTTACATTTCAGTGTAAAGTGATTTTGTTACATTTAGTGTTTGGGTAGAGAAAACAATAAATAAGATGTAATGTTTTTCCAAAAAAAACAACATTTGATATTCATTTAGGAAGTCACAAAGGTTATGCAAACAAGATATGAAAACGATAAGATGAAAAAAGCAGTGTTTTTATTCTTATCGTGAAAATTGATTAGACTCGATAAGGCTTTGTATGTTCACAGATAAACCTTTATAAAAAAAAGTCAACTTTTTTTGTGTGGAACAGACTTGTAATATTTACTAAAAGCTTGCTAAAGATTGTGTAGATGTAGTAATTCAGAAAAAAACACTTTAGAACTTCACAAAAAAAAAGGTCAATCGAGTGGAGCATGCCATTATCAAATGGGTTAATATATGTTTATAATGGAATTGCGACATCTGTACTTTTTTTAGCTTTATCTCCTTACTGAATCCAATATAATAACAATGTTCTCGAATCACATACAGCGAGTAAGAGTAAAAATAATATAGTTTTGGTTTTATTTTTAGCGGAGGTGAAGAGGGTAGGAGACACGGTGCTTGGCATGGCGACACAATGTGTCCAGTCAAAAAATGTCAACAAAACTTCACCCCAGACTCTTTCTAACCTTTGTCTGAAGATTAATGTTAAACTTGGGGGTATTAATAGTATTTTGGTGCCAAGTATTCGGTAAGTATGACATTGGTTTCTTATTATAGTATATCTTGGTGCCAAGTATTTTGATAAGTATGACTTTGGTTTTGTACTGTAGTATCGTGGTACCAAGTATTTTGATAAGTATGACATTGGTTTGTACTGTAGTATTGTGGTGCCAAGTATTTTGATAAGTATGACTTTGGTTTTGTACTGTAGTATCGTGGTACCAAGTATTTTGATAAGTATGACATTGGTTTGTACTGTAGTATTGTGGTACCAAGTATTTTGATAAGTATGACATTGGTTTTGTACTATAGTGCTAGGTTTCAGTTAGGATATTTAGATGCATGTGGAGGTTACAAACCTTAAATCAAGAATATTTTTGAATTATTATTCTGATACATATTACACCTGATGTATTTAATAAGATTTTTGAGTTTATATATATTGTGTAATGAATATCTGAAAGTTAAAAGTTATTATTAAAAATATATCTGAACAACAACTAACCATTTAAGTTGTATTCAACAAACTAATGTATTCTTATTTATGTTTAATTATTTCCAGAAATCAGTGTGACTCATTTTGTCTGTTAGTGGCAAATCCTAAACTTTTTTTTTTTGTTTATTCTACTTGGTGTAGACCCAAAGTGTTCAATGAGCCTGTGATATTTTTGGGAGCAGATGTGACTCATCCGCCTGCTGGTGACAACAAGAAACCTTCAATTGCTGCAGTGGGTATTATCTTTCTTACAACGTGAGATAGATACAATATCATAATAACAGATTACATGATTTTTACACAACATATCTAAACCTCAGATGAAATATAATTAAATTTAATTTTGTAGAGAAGAAAGAATTGCAGCCACCAAACAAACATCCAATCATGATGAGTCATTGTGTAATGTGACCTGAAGAATTGCAGCCACCAAACAAACATCCAATCATGATGAGTCATTGTGTAATGTGACCTGAAGAATTGCAGCCACCAAACAAACATCCAATCATGATGAGTCATTGTGTAATGTGACCTGAAGAATTGCAGCCACCAAACAAACATCCAATCATGATGAGTCATTGTGTAATGTGACCCGATTTTTTCAGGTACCAGCTGAAGTAAGATCCATATTGCACCTTAATTTCACCAGCCTCACATATTTAAAAAAAAGATAGGAAAGAGCAGATGTGGGTGTTCAAGCCCACAACATCCCACAGTTTACTACCTTTTACTGTCTGCAGGCAGAAGTGGAAAGGTGGTCACTCACTGTTACATTTAGAAACAATTGATTTTTTAGTAAGAAAAAAAAACAATAATTAGAGCACTATATATCAATCGGGAAAACAGTAAAACTGTCCTTGAAGTTGGCATTTCATAATGACCTGGTGTTGAATGTTTGTGTTTTTTTCTTCTTCACAAAATTAAATCTAACTATTTACACACACACACACGAATATATATTTAAGACAACCTGTTGAATTATTAATGAAACTCGGCCATCTGGTGACACGAGGTTTTTTTTTATACCCCTTTAGGTAGTGGGTAGTATGGACGCTCACCCGAGTCGATATGCTGCAACAGTTCGTGTTCAGCAACACAGACAGGAGCACATCCAAGATCTGACAACAATGGTAAAAGAGCTTTTAATCCAGTTTTACAAGTCGACTCGTTTTAAGCCTAACCGCATTATTATGTACAGAGATGGTGTCTCGGAGGGTCAGTTTAGTCAGGTAGGTTAACTTTACACTTGTTTACTACTGTAATCATATTTACTTTTAAAACTTAATTTTCAGTTTTTTCAAGTCTTTTTTTTTTACATATGCACGTAAATATAAGATGTGGTTAATGTTTATAAAAAAAAGTAATATTAGCAGATAACAAGTAGGAGTCTGAAACCTAAAATATCTTGGATTTTTATCAAATTATCACTTCTTCTACGTGCAGGTTCTGGCCCATGAACTCTTGGCCATGAGAGAATCTTGCATGAAACTGGAACCAGACTATAAACCGGGTATTACTTTCATTGTCGTCCAGAAGCGTCACCACACCAGGTTATTCTGTAGCGACAAAAAAGAACAGATTGGAAAGAGTGGGAATATTCCCGCAGGAACAACTGTTGATGTTGGAATCACACATCCTACAGAGTTTGACTTTTATCTTTGTAGCCATGCAGGAATTCAGGTGAGCTTTGACCCTAATTTGCATAATGCAATAGTTGACGGAGGTTTCCAAAACAGATGAATACCTACTAGTGTGTGGTTTCGTTTAATGGAAACAAAGCAAAAGGTAATATGTGTGAACAAGAACAGAGATCAGAAATTGGTGCAGTAAAGATCCGGTGTTACTTGTTCGGACATTCTCTGCTCTGCAATGTTAAGAATGATTTTTTACACTGTTCTGTACGGTAACTGCAGCTACATTTATGGCCTTTGAGGTAGAGAAAGTAGTACAAGTCAGGGTCAGCACACATTAATTTTATTCAGGCAATATTTTAACTCGCAAGTATTTCTGTGTTTACCTGTTCATAGTCACAATATATGTGTGTATATTCATTAAATATAGTAGTAAAATATATTAACTTAAGAAAATTTTAGGTTCCTGATATCAGGCATGGCAGCCTGTGTTTTGTTTCTTGTACACTGCTGGTGTGGCTTGTGGGAAATCACTAATAACAATCGGAGGATATGAGCAAGTCAATCGTTCGCTATGAAAATCCTCGATTGTTTTATACATGGATTCGATTAAGCACCATAATCTGTTGATTGGTATTGTGGGAATCCCATTATTGAATTCATTGAGGTTTTAACGATAGAGTAGTTACCAGTTGATTCTGCCAGCCATTTACCATCTTTCTTCCCTCTGCTCACAAGTTAAAGATTAGGGAATGTGGCAGGTAGTCTAAGTAGTTTTGGCATGACTGACAAAGAAAAAAAATCTATAGGCCCAGTGGCTGAAAGGGCAAGCAAGTTTGGTGGCAATGGGAACCAAACCTGAAACTCTTAAATCACAAAATTGTGTTGGCTCAAAGCTGGACAAACTTGAATTAATAACAAAAAAAATATGGATTTGTATACATCCAAAACTACCGCACCGATCACCACCAATCATAACTGGGTAATATTTTTATAGCTGAGCAATAAATAAAACAATTGAAATTTCCACAAAAATGACATGTTTCAGATTTAACCAATAAAAGTTACAAACAAAGGAGTAAGTTTCAAATATAAAACAATCAAAAAACAAACTTACAAAAGTATTTACATTTCTTTAGTGAACATCTCGTGAGTGTTGCAACAGAAAAGCAAGACACTTTCATTGAAAACTGTGTCTACAAAGAAATACTTCAATAAAATCTACTCTGCGATGTAATACTGTGATGATAGCTCATTCTTAAACTAAAATATCAATAAAATCCTTTTTCTCAAGGATGGTGAACATTATTGAATGTCAAATATGAGTACATTGTTGTAGAACTGTCAGACAATTCCAGAAAAGGCCGCAGACCCAATAGCCTTCCACGGAACTAGTAGTTGTATCCGCCCGGGGGTTGCGAGTATTTCTGGTAGTAATCAAAAACAGTAACAATTGGAAGTACTGAAGAAAAAATAATAATAATAGGGGGGAAAACTGCTCCCTTGTAAAGTCGCAGTAAAAACATTTCAGAAATTTAATGTTCTTAATAAACAAAAAAACCCCTTATATCAACTAGAAATATGTTTCTAGTACATACGTGATAGTTGTTTAAAGAATATATTGATGTGTGTTTCATGTACTTAGAAAATTTATAATGTTTTCCCTTCCCCCTCCTCTTAAGATTTCTAACTATGCCAGTGAATGTCCTTTAGATATTAAATACACATGTATTAGGGTTAAATGAACTGGCTGTATAGAAGTTACAGAAATATTTTGTTAAATGACGTACAAGCAAACGTCTTAAAATTAAGATAGTTTATAACATTTAAACCAACGTCTCGTTTCATTTTTAGGGTACGAGTCGACCTTCTCACTACCATGTTTTGTGGGACGACAACCAGTTTTCTGCGGACGAACTTCAGTGTTTAACCTACCAGCTCTGTCACACCTACGTCAGATGTACGCGTTCTGTATCCATCCCCGCACCAGCCTACTATGCTCACTTAGTGGCCTTCCGTGCTCGATACCACTTGGTGGAGAAGGAGCATGATAGGTATGAAACTTAAAAAATATCTTTGTTTATGAGATGTGAACATTATAAGTGACAATTTAGTAGAAGTTATAATGTTTAATATGTTTGATTGTTAGTGTTATAATGTTTTAATATGTTTGACTGTTAGTGTTATAATGTTTTAATATGTTAAACTGTTAGTGTTATAATGTTTAATATGTTTGACTGTTAGTGTTATAATGTTTTAATATGTTTGACTGTTAGTGTTATAATGTTTTAATATGTTTGACTGTTAGTGTTATAATGTTTTAATATGTTTGACTGCTAGTTCTGTTACAATGTTTTGACTGTTAATGTTATAATGTTTTAATATGTTTGACTGTTAGTGTTATAATGTTTTAATATGTTTGACTGTTAGTGTTATAATGTTTTAATATGTTTGACTGCTAGTGTTACCTCTTAAAGGTAATATTTTATGTGTAATGATCAAATGTAAATTTTAAATAGGGTCAGTGGTCTAAAAATTCACCCCCCCCAAAAAAAAACTGGTAGCATCATCCCCACGTTGCCTCGATGCTGGTGTTTATGAAAAATATATTCTGCACATGAACTGAAAAATTAGAAAGAACATTGGTGTACAATAGACTGTTCTGGAAAACCATATTGAAATGGGTAAATAACATAGTTAGTAGTAGTGTACAGTAGAACACTTCTGTATCAAAATCCTGAATTCATTTACTTTGAATAACATAAAGAAAAGTATGGGTAACTACATCCATTTTGTCAAATAAAACCCGTTTATGTAAAGTAATCTTACTTATCATAGATTGTAAAGACACTCATTATTATTTTTTTATTTCTTTAGTGGTGATGGCAGCTATCAATCGGCAAATGGGGAAGATCGAACTCCTACAGCAATGGCTCGTGCTGTAACAGTTCATACCGACATCAACAAAGTCATGTACTTTGCTTGACAAGGGTAAACCTTAGGGCATGATTAATAATATAGTTTTTGTTGACTTGGTCAACATCTGTACCTGATCCAACTCTTTAGAGATAGTCTCTAATGGAGGACCTAGATTTTAAACATATAGGAAAGTCTTCTAACAAGATAAGTCGCATCTATGTATGTGATGATATCAAGTGTTGGTAGCTGTGCACAAGTTAATGGTCAGTTTAATCGTTCAGGACCCGTTTCTACTCCGTTTATCTAAACTTGTATCTGTCAGAAATGGGAAGCAACAACCAAATAACCTTATTTTGTAAAAAAAACAGTTATTGTTTAAAGTTTCTGTGTTTGTGCTAACCGGTGTTTTTTTTTAAGTTATTGTTGATTTCTCAACACATACTTTGAAGCCGAGCCATTTCTCTCCATAAGTCATAAAGGACGAAAGACTACAGATTTGACTGGTTTTATATTTGTATCTTTTACATTTAAACTCCTGTATTTATATGGTTTTTCAGTTAATTATAATTGTAAAATCTGTGCATCAATTTATCAAGGATGAATTTTGGGAAATACTTACAAAAGATGACAAATTAAACTGTTTTATCATGTTAATTTTAGAAAAATTATAAACATAGTTGTGATATGAATGTTAACTGAAATCCATTTTATTTTAAATCACACTGTGTTAACCTTCTTTGTATGTGACCTTAATCGTGACCCACAATCTTATCATGGATGTATATGAACCATGCTGTGTGTGTGTGTGTATATGTTTGTGAAGTAAGGACTTATTAGCATGCTACATATTTGTACATAACAATCTTATACGGTGTTTTCTTTCTGAACGAAGGTACAAAATTGGTGCACAATCGGGTTAAAATAATTTACACTAACTATAGTAAGAACATTTCAGTGGAACTGTAGACATAGTACGTTTGAGGAGTTTAGTGGACCACAGCTGCCTGTTGAATAGAAAGGGGGAAACATTTCATCATTTATACAAAGGACCTCTTCAAGATTTCAGAATGCCCCAGTATAGAAGCTGAAATATCATCTTTTATTTCCACAGGCAGCTTCAATCCATTAAAGTTTTCAAAGCCAGGAAACTCAATGTGTCGAGAGAATTAGTATTAAAATACAAATAAGGTAAAAAGTATAATTGTATTTTATTTGTGTCTAATTAATATCTTCTTAAGAGAAAGAAAGAAAGGACTTATCTCTACACAGATAAATAGTCATTTTTTTTTAATAGAAGTTGTCTGGAATTATTAATCATTTAAACATTACGTTGAATTTTAGTTTTAGTTCTCTATCATGTAAGTTATATTTTTAAAAAAATGAAACCTTTTTTTTATATCTAGGTGTAACTTTAGAAATTTGATAGAAAAATTCAATTGAACAAATTATTTTTTTTTGGTAATAAGTAAACCTTTAATTGTTTATTGAACGTGTTACGCTATAATTTGGTTTACCTACAAAAACTATAATCAATGTGATGGTGGTGTTTGTTTGTTAGAACACGATACGAACTGACGGTTACTACACTTAATGTACGAACTGACAGTTACTGCACTTAATGTACGAACTGACGGTTACTACACTTAATGTACGAACTGACGGTTACTACACTTAATGTACGAACTGACGGTTACTACACTTAATGTACGAACTGACGGTTACTACACTTAATGTACGAACTGACGGTTACTACACTTGATGTACGAACTGACGGTTACTGCACTTGATGTACGAACTGACGGTTACTGCACTTGATGTACGAACTGACAGTTACTACACTTAATGTACGAACTGACGGTTACTACACTTAATGTACGAACTGACGGTTACTACACTTAATGTACGAACTGACGGTTACTACACTTAATGTAGATATGTATTTACTAAATTTGATTTCCTTAATAATTAGAAGTAAAAAACACATTCTTGGACTTGCATTGAGCTGTGTTTCCAGTAATATTTGATAATTTTGACTCTCTTGATTTTACTTTGTTTTCACCGTGCTTAAGCTGAAGGGGTTATTTGTAAGTGGTGCTACTGATACACGATACTTGAGGTTATTTCTTTATTAATGTACGTAACTTTCTAAAACTATTTAACAGAAGTCTCACTTAATGATGAAAATGTTATTCTGTTAATTTCCATGTTTAAGTTAAAATCTGACATTGAATTGTTTATCATTCTTATCTATTATATTTATTCATAAGCGAGACAAGAGGAATGGATTCATTTATTTAATCATTTCAATGCAGAAGAAGCTTTGGATACAATGAAATTTAAACTCTGATTTAATTATAAGTGATTCTTTACCGTTGATATAAATATTCTGAGTAGACAAAGTCTGGAACCGAAAATATAGGAGTAACTCGTTTTCCGAGTTGGAATATATGATATTGTTTTTTTTGTGTTATCAGAGAAAATGTCCACAACTTATACACGGGGTAAACCGTAACTTCATGGTACAAATTTATGTCATTTTATTGACATTGAGCCTAAAAGAAACTTTTTCTCTATGAGATGTTATCGGTTGCTATTTTCAGCCATGTAATATAACTGGTACGAACTTTGTTTAAAAGACAGGTTGCTTCGGTCTGGATAACTTACGGCTGTCTGGCTGATTTTTCAGCCGTCGTTATGATGGAACCTGTATATCATTTGGTCTTGCGGTGACACTCCTGTAAATATACTTCACACAACGTATGAGTTTAATGCGTGTTTCTCGGACAATCGTTGCATTATACATGCTGGCGGTTTTTGACACCGACTCTTGCACCTTTTGTGTTCATTTACGTCTTGGATGAGGGTGGGATTGTTTTATTACAGATGTTCAAACAGTTTGTTCTAGATTAAATCCTTTGTTTATATTAGATTTTTTTTATAACTGTTTGATCCTATCAGTCAGTGGATCAAATGGAAGTGACCACATTGGCCAGGAAGACAAGCAAGGTAGTAAATTCTGAATTGTATTTAGATGACAGTGTTATTTTGACCTTCTTTTTGTTTAAGTCCTAGTAGTTTTGATTCAGTTTCATTTCTAGACATTAATACTGGCTTAAATCATCTTTATAAAATCTCATTAAAATACCGTTTGTTCCTTATCGCTGTTATTTTAGTTATGAATTATTTGTTTTAAAAAAGAAACTTTTGAGATTTTATGTATTTTTGAAAAAAAACTTGGAATAACTTTTCAATGACTCTTGATCATCAGATGATACACCATTTTTAACTGGTCCAGTAAAATGCTATACCATTTTTTAAACCTGTTTTCCGAGTCTGCTGTGTCATAGTTATATGTCGGAGACATTAAGAACGTTATTCACAGCTGTAGAGATGTTTTTGAAGGTTAAATATTAAATTCCATGTACAGAATATTGTTGTGACGTAAAAATAGTCAAGAAATGTCCTAAAAACCTACAGAGAAAAAAAAATGGATTTTTTCTTATTCTCTGTAGTGTTTATGTTATTGTTGGAGAAATTACAGTTGAGATATTGAAGTTTATAGGTGATAGAATATAGAAGTGGAAAATTTGACAAAATTACATTCACTCTAAGTTTCTGACTATCATTACAATATTGTAATACTATACCCTAGCTTACAATGTGTAAGTGAAAGCACCTTGACAGTAATTTACCATCTGGGATAAGATCTAGTTAAATTTTCACATTAATTTACCATCTGGGATAAGATCTAGTTAAATTTTCACATTAATTTATTATTTGAGATAAGATCTAGTTAGACTCTTCACATTAATTTACCACCTGAGATAAGATCTAGTTAAACTTTTCACATTAATTTACCATCTGAGATAAGATCTAGTTAGACTGTTCACACTAATTTACCATCTGAGATAAGAGCTAGTTAACATTTTCACATTAATGTATCACCTGAGGTAAGATCTGGTTCAACTGTTCACATTAATTTACCATCTGAGATAAGATCTAGTTAACATTTTCACATTAATTTATCACCTGAGATAAGATCTAGTTAACATTTTCACATTAATTTATCACCTGAGATAAGATCTAGTTAAAATTTTCACATTAATGTATCACCTGAGATAAGATCTGGTTCAACTGTTCACACT
>NW_013671299.1:48743-53239 GCF_000517525.1 Limulus polyphemus
ATCACCTGAGATAAGATCTAGTTAAAATTTTCACATTAATGTATCACCTGAGGTAAGATCTAGTTAACATTTTCACATTAATTTATCACCTGAGATAAGATCTAGTTAAAATTTTCACATTAATGTATCACCTGAGATAAGATTGTTACTTTTGACATTAATGTATCACCTGAGATAAGATCTAGTTAACATTTTCACACTAATTTACCATCTGAGATAAGCTCTAGTCAGACTGTTCACATTAATGTATCACCTGAGATAAGATCGTTACTTTTGACATTAATGTATCACCTGAGATAAGATCTAGTTAACATTTTCACATTAATTTATCACCTGAGATAAGATCTAGTTAAGACTGCACATTAATGTACCACCTGAGATAAGATCTAGTTAAGACTCTGCACATTAATGTACCACCTGAGATAAGATCTAGTTAAGACTCTGCACATTGATGTACCACCTGAGATAAGATCTAGTTAGACTCTGCACATTAATTTACCACCTGAGGTAAGATCTGTGTAGACTGTTCACAACAATTTACTATCTTGGGTATGATGATTCAGTTACATCCATTAACTTATTTGTAATGTGTTTGTTACACACACACATTAATTTACAAATGACACCAGTATGTTTTTAAGAAATACATCCAACTTTATGTAGTGTTTGTGTCTACTGAATATACTCTGGAGTCAGAAAGAAAATATTTGGTATTGATAAATTGTTTGAGACTAGTTTGTAGCTGACATATTTTGAATATAGCTACAAGTATTGCTTCCTCTAACCTTTGTTTGTGCTGGGTTTACTACCAGTTCCTAGTACTGTCCGTAGGCAGCTTACACTTAAAAATGCCAGGTTGCTACAATTATAAAAACACTTCACATTATAATACCCCCAAACAGCAATTTTTTTTTCTGGAGTGCCTGTTTTCCTGCCTTGTATTTGGCTTGGCTTTGTTCAAATTGTAGGCCTTTGTCTTCCACACAAAACTAACCAACTGACTGAGCTTGTAAGTGGCTTGTTCTTTTTAATGTGTGATACTTGCTGTGTGGTCATGCACACGTGCAGATTAGAGCGAACATTGGCAAAAACTTAAATAGATGCAGCTGTTCGATAGTCCAGACTAATATCTAAACTTATCAGTATAATGATCATTGACTCTCTGTTTCTACAAAACATCTTATATTTATGACAATGAAATAGTTTGGAATTACATAATTTCGTTATAAATGGGTAGAATTAGTTGTGATTGCTCCTTAAGCTGTGTTAGAAGAAGTGATTGTATGTAAGCACCTCGATATGTTTGTAGCCCATATGTGTGTGATAATGATGTATTTGTACACGGTCACTCGGGTCCCACAACTAAGTAAAAATTTTAATTTTACTTGCTTCTTTTTTAAGTTATGAAACAAAGAATACGATTATTGGTGTTAAACATGTAATGACTTATAACTCCCTGAACAGAAGCAAAGTATTTTACAGTTCTCAGCTAAACGTTTAGATGTTATATTAACATAATTCATCAAGACAAAGCATGTGTCGACTCGGTTCTGTGTTTATAGTTTGAATTCTGAACAGTTCACCTATATTTTATATCCGGTATCATTTGATAACGCATTAAATACTGGAAATGTGTAGTTCAAAACTGTCAAGAAGATTGACATGATTACCTGATGTTTAAACAATCATATTATTTACAATTCCCTGTTGGTCTTTTTTACCAAAGTAATAAACTCTGGAATTTTAAGGTTAGTTTTGTTCGTGCGTAGATTATGTATGACTTTAACTATTTTAATGTTTCAACATATATAACATTTATAACCATATTGTGGTGTCTTTCCGTGCCGTGTTTTTTCTCAACGATAAATGTGTTACATGTATGTTTACTTTACATGTTAAGAGCTTGATACCGACTTGAGATTTTAGGGGTTGTTTTCTTCTATATATTGGCAGTTTCTATATACACATAGTGCTGGTTGTTAGTCTACACTTCATTTGTAGTGCTTAACTCTTAGGTAAATATAACACTTTCTGTGTAAAGGTTAAGCTCAGGATCTAATGCACACACTTGTAATATACTGAAACCAAAACCTAACCTACTTGGTTAACTACTCTACAGTAATTACTCACAATCATGGTTCATTAAACGTGTGGCCACTCCTTCAAAGTGAGTAGACAAAATTTTTTACTGAAATTCGTAGTATGATTTAGGAAATGATTTTCTTTTTTTTTTGTGCTATAGTGAAAAAAAATGTTGTTTCTATTAAAATAATAACTGGAGATTACTTGAAATTTGATTTTACAATGTCGGTAATTTAGTTGTGCCTTTTATTCCTGACCAGATTCAGTAGATGGAAAACTTATCAGACAGGATTGAGTTACTTAATCAACAGGCTCAGTTTTCGATACAGTTTTCTTGGTCGAGCATTCACATTAGCTAACTTGAAGGGAGGTTTTCTCAAGCCTCACATTTAGCACTAAAGGTTGAAACAGTTACGTGATAGCAACGTACTAAGGTAGCAGGTTGTCTAGAATACTTCTAGTGCTTTGCTACAAAAACAAGTTAGTTTAAGGTTATTTTTATACCCCTGCATTAGTTATGAGAAAGTTTGATGATAATCTAGCTGATGATTAACTACACAACACTACTTGTGTAGTTTTAGCCATAATTCTCTCTGTTATGTTATATTTATAGCTGCTATTAATGATCACAGACTCTTGACAGAAATCTAACGACGGTGTAACATCACGAAGTGAGGGTTAATAAGAATATCTATGGATGATAAGTTAGTATAATTTTAGGCCAGATTTGACAGAAATCTAACGACGGTGTAACATCACGACGTGAGGGTTAATAAGAATATCTATGGATGATAAGTTACTATAATTTTAGGCCAGATTTGACAGAAATCTAACGACGGTGTAACGTCACAAAGTGAGGGTTAATAAGAATATCTATGGATGATAATTTTAGGCCAGATTTGTACTAATTGATGATTATATTCTTATTGTTTTTATTTGACTGACTAGAGAAGACTGTGATGATATTCGTTCTAAAAGCCACCAGTAATTGTTTAATTATATTAAACGAGTATAATATCTTTGTTAATGTCCTCTTTCTTCGTTTATTAATTTGAATGTTTTGTTTCTTGCTTAACAGTCATTTTTAAAGTCTGTATGTGTTCTGGTTTCTGTTTAGAAAAGAAAAAAATATTAGGTTATCCACAAAATTTATGAATGATGAGTGGTGGATCAGGATTTTGATGTGTGGTTTTGGTTAGATAGATTTTGATAAAGCTGGAGTTTGTTTATGAATGATCCGTGGTCGGGGGAAACAGGGTACTTTGGAGTTTCTTCACGTGTTGTATGTTTGGTAAAACTTTAAAATTCCACATTTTACTGTTACTAGGATTAATACGATGCATTCAGTCATAACAAAAAGTGTGTTAATTCATGTGTACTCGTACTCAGTCTGCACTTGCAACATGTGTCTGTCTCTCTTGGATAATTCTAGGTAGCGTCTTTGTCTTGAGTATAGGAAGTTGGGCATTATTTAGAAACTGAGGTAATCCTTTCAACATCCTTTGAGCTAGGCTACACATCTTTTGCATATTAAATGTAACGATATTTTTAAAAAGTTCATAAGTTTGATACATATAGATACCATGGCTTCCAACTTGTAGAGATCTGTTTGAGTGACACTTCTAAAGTAAAGTTTTAGCACATAATAAAGATTTCCAAGAACCAAAAACAGTTGCCTTATGGGAAGGGGGGGTCTGGGTACATATCCCTTTGTTCAAGAACACATTTTATTTGATGGAGCGAAAAGTTGAAATTTATTGGATTTCCTGGATCAGTTTTATGTTGGATCTAGCTGTTCAATCAAACATGATGTGTAACGGATAATTTGACCAAAATGGATTTTGTGAGTGTTAGAATAGGATCAGATGCAAGATTGTTGGAGAGGCTGGAGTGGGGAATTTTTGTACAGGTTTTATCACACACTGGATACGGTTGTTGGAGAGGCTGGAGTGGGGAATTTTTGTACAGTTTTTATCACACACTGAATACATTGGTTGAGTGAGTGTTAAACTGTTTTTGGTATAAATGTATTTTAAGTACATGTACTGACTGGTGAGTAAACTGATATACTGATTGGTGAGTAAACTGATATACTGACTGGTGAGTAAACTGATATACTGACTGGTGAGTAAACTGATATACTGACTGGTGAGTAAACTGATATACTGACTGGAGAATATTGAACAGTTGTGGCAGTGTTTGTTGCACACTAAACTGATATACTGACTGGAGACTATTGAACAGTTGTGGCAGTGTTTGTTGCACACTAAACTGATATACTGACTGGAGAATATTGAACAGTTGTGCAGTGTTTGTTGCACACTAAACTGATATTCTCCAGTCAGTATATCAGTTTAGTGTGCAGTGTTTGTTGCACACTAAACTGATATACTGACTGGAGAATATTGAACAGT
>NW_013671299.1:53999-59291 GCF_000517525.1 Limulus polyphemus
CAGTGTTTGTTGCACACTAAACTGATGTACTGACTGGAGAATATTGAACAGTTGTTGCAGTGTTTGTTGCACACTAAACTGATATACTGACTGGAGAATATTGAACAGTTGTCACAGTGTTTGTTGCACACTAAACTGATATATTGACTGAAGAATATTGAACAGTTGTTGCAGTGTTTGTTGCACACTAAACTGATATACTGGCTGGCAACTATTGAACAGTTGTGGCAGTGTTTGTTGCACACTAAACTGATATACTGGCTGGCGACTATTGAACAGTTGTGGCAGTGTTTGTTGCATGCTAAGCTGATATACTGCCTGGAGAATATTGAACAGTTGTTGCAGTGTTTGTTGCATACTAAACTGATGTACTGACTGGAGAATATTGAACAGTTGTCACAGTGTTTGTTGCATACTAAACTGATATATTGAGTGGAGAATATTGAACAGTTGTGGCAGTGTTTGTTGCATGCTAAACTGATATAGTAACTGGAGACTATTGAACAGTTGTGGCAGTGTTATGTTGCACATTAAACTGATACACTGACTGGAGAATATTGAACAGTTGTTGCAGTGTTTGTTGCACACTAAACTGATATACTGACTGGAGACTATTGAAAGTTGTGGCAGTGTTTGTTGCACACTAAACTGATATACTGACTGGAGAATATTGAACAGCTGTTGTACACTAACCTGATATAGTGACTGGTGAGTATTGAACAGTTGTTGCAGTATTTGTTGACTGGTCAATATTGAAGTGTTCTGTTTGGTTGATAATTATTGAACTACTGTCATTATGTCAGAACAGCTAACTTGTTTCAAATTGTTGAATTCTGGATCAGTGTTCAGACTTGGTTAGAGTGTCTGGTCAGTTTATGAGCTGATTTACTGGATCAATGTTCAGACTTGGTAAGAGTTGTCTGGTCAGTTTATGAGCTGATTTACTGGATCAGTGTTCAGACTTGGTAAGAGTTGTCTGGTCAGCTTATGAGCTGATTTACTGGATCAGTGTTCAGAATTGGTAAGAGTTGTCTGGTCAGTTTATGAGCTGATTTACTGGATCAATGTTCAGACTTGGTAAGAGTTGTCTGGTCAGTTTATGAGCTGATTTACTGGATCAGCGTTCAGACTTGGTAAGAGTTGTCTGGTCAGTTTATGAGCTGATTTACTGGATCAGTGTTCGGACTTGGAAAGAGTTGTCTGGTCAGTTTATGAGCCAGTTTGTTAAGATCATGTAAAACCTACTTCAGATGTCTGTTATTTGTTTATCTAGTCTGTTTAGAATGTTTTTCGTGGTAGTTTTCCACTGGACATTATTCACCATTGATTGTGTTATCATTCGGTGTGTGTAGTTGGTGTTAGAGTTTGCTATATCCACTACCAGGTGTATAAACCAATTTTCATAAGTCATTTATATATATATATTTGAATGTTCATTTTGTTTTTTAAACTCTCCATCTCCATTACCTTTATGTAAGGTATATGTGAACACAATCTGAGCAAAACGTAAATACCTCTTTTCAATTTTATTATATAATATTGAAATTGTTTTTTTAACATACTTCTAGATATTGTGAGATTAAATGTAGATGTTACTGTGATGATGGTGTTAAACATGCTGGTTGAAAGATAGTTGTGTGTTAAACAGAGTAATAAGGGTAAAATTCACACTAAAATGGTAGTTTTAACCCTAAATATAATTGAGTGATGGATTTTCATTATGTGCCTTATTTTCTTGTTTTATTATTGAAAGTTAGATGAGAATTTCTTTGATGTGTAATTATAATCTGACTTGTAAGACTTCCTTTCTTAGATATGTTGTCAGGTTAACATTGGAAGTTTATTAATAGTACTTTGCACATTTATTAGATGTTACATTTATTTTATTGTATAAATTACATTTCTTGGAGGTGTTTACAAGTTGATAATGTAGAGGTGACTGGAAGATAATATCCAAAATGTCGTTAACTGATGAAAAATAACATGATTTGGGCCACTCGACTGTAGATTATAAAAACAAAACACACATTATTGATAGGTATGTTATTAATATCAAACTTTGATAGTTGTGTACAGAATTATTGAAAGAGTGGTTATAGTGATTTATTTATACAAGTCAAATCTTGACGCTCTTAATACCCTTACGAGTAGTGTTACCACAGCTGGAAGTTTTGTATAAAATTGTTACTCTCGAGTTTGGCAATTGTGTGCAGTCTCTTTTGACTGAAACTAGACCAGTTAATAACATGGATTAATAAAACGTAACTATAGATGTTTCCCAAAGTTATCGTATTCATGGTTATTTTAAACATTAGAATAATGGCTGTCTTTGAAGATAAATGAAAGATATTGGCTTTGAGAAGAAATATTCTATTTTTGTAGCAAAATTAAAGATCATTACAACTCTAAAATGGCTTATAATTATGTGCTAATCTAAGGGTTCCTAAACCTTCTCAGCACAATACCCCCACCTCAGAAAATTCTACATCTTGACTGAGGACCCCCACCCAGTGAATTTATAGATACTGAGTATCTTAACAATGTCCCCCAACACTTTTCTGCTATCCCCTGTGCTAACCAGTAACCAGATAATTTTTAAGTATTAAAATAAGCTACGAAGAAAGGGTAATATTGTTTGTTTTTAGTCTCGTTGATCCCATTTGAAGCTGTACATATTGTTCTTGATAAAGAGCAGAAAAAAAGTAAAGAAAGACAAACAGTACTTTATATTAATGTTTTGTGTTTATAATTACATAATGTTTTATGTATGCAATTGTGAACTTTTTATGTCAGATTTTGCTCATTCAATGAAAATTTTATAGAAAACTTCCTTTACAATATTCATGAAAACAGAAGAGTAACCTAAACAATGTCTCCCCCCCAAACTTTAGTAGTAACAGATCTGCCCTAGTGGTGTATTTACATAAGTATTAGAAATCTTTTTATCATTTAATTGTTCCACTGTCCGTGTCTGAAACGTTTGGATGTAAAATCACGAACAAAGATATGGATAACATTTCTATGAAACTTTTTTATTCCTTGTGCTCAATTAGCTTATTTCTATCTCCGATGTGACTTCAGAATAAATGATGTTTCTACATTATTTTAATTTATTAATCAATGAACTCTTTTTTTTTCCACCATCAGTTTCGAAACGAGGATTTTTGGTACATGCTAGTACGTTTATTGTAATAGAGGCATCACCTCTAAGATATTTAATTTTTTGTATTTTTGTGAAATGAAGTTGATCTAATAAACTCGTCAAATTTTCATGTGCCATTGGAAGTATGGTGGATACTGATGTAAGTTATTTTTTTACTTAGACTATCGGGTAAGCCTAGATTCACCAAAAAAACTGGACTTGTGTCAAGACAAATAACTTAATATCTGGATTTATTTTCTTTATTTGTTCAAAGATTTATGTAATGAAGTATATAAAGTACACTGCAGTCATAAAGAATACCCTGACTTCTTTTAACAGTTTTAGCTGTTGTATTTTATTGAAAACTTGGACAGAAAGCTAGAGACAAAAGTGTAGATTCATATAACCATGATGGATGTACACCTCTAGGAGCCAAGTTGGAAAATGTAGATGCTTTCATGCAATCTGGAGAATTATTTTAAAACATTCAGAATGTTTAAAGTCTGAGCATGTCCACTGACAAAGGAATAACGTGTCTCAGAAGATAGTGGCTTCAATGTTGTCACCATATTTAGAGGTCAGTTGAGTACCATCAAAATGGCAAATAGAATAACTAAGTTTTAAAAATCCATGAAAGTACTCGTCAACTGTAAGTGAGGAGAGAGGATTTTCCTGGTCTTCAAACTGATGACATTCCCTCAAGTCACTTTGGGCACTGTCCAAATCCAATATGGTAGGATTGACCGCAAAAGAATCAGGATTTTCCTGGTCCTCACACTGTTGACATTCCCTTAAGTCACTTTGGACACTGTTCACATCTAATAAATGAGAATTCACTGCAAAAGAGGGATAACCTCAAGCAAAACGTTTAATTATGTTGGTACCTGTTTCAAAAGTCTACATAAACAACTTTAGATGAGGTGTCTAACTGCTAGGATTTTATATTCCTATCAGGAGAACCCTTGTGTAGTTGACCAATGATATTTTTGGAAGAGACTCCACTCCACAACACTTGGGTTTTGGGGTCAAGCATAATGAGTTATAGTGACCAGACTTGGTGGCTTCAGTGCCTCTGACCTCCAGGGCAACTCACCCACTTGGGAATTTGTTGATCTCAAAATTTACACTAAGGAAAATAATTGGTTGGAAAGTTAATCATTCAGTCAATGGGAACCGTGTTGGTTATGGACGAGCATTCTATCAGAATGGGAAGTCAAAACGTAGGTCTCAGAACTAACTAGCAATAAAATAAAGATTTGTAATAACCCTCTCAATAGAAAGGACCATAAAAGTTCTGAAGGTCATGCGGCAAGTCAGTCAGCTGATTGTGAAATAATTGGGTTTAAAAAGCAAACAAAATTATTAATATTGTATGTGCATTTAGAATGAAGTTATCATAGTATTTCGTTTTAACAAAATTATAGGATTTGAAATATAAGCCTAAAATGTGAAAGTAAAATACTGAGTAGATTACACTTACAAAACTATTTTGTTACGTAGAAACTTAGAATTTACTTTAAAGTACAGTAACATGTTCACAAAGGTTGTGTGCACATTGCTATGTGGGGAGTAAAAATATATTCACACTTAAGTGTGCAACCTTAAATCTTGATCATTCAATGCAGAAGTAATTCAAATCACATTGTTTGTTGCAATGATGTGCTCTGTTGCACCGAAAGTTTGACAAATATTACTACATCGTTCGACCAATAAAAAAAAATAACTACTGGATATAATTTTTGGATGAGCCTGTACTGTAAACTGAGTTAGATTAGGTAGTCAAAAGGAAATCTACGAAGTTATTGTCAGCAGGTTAAAAACTTTTACTTAAGTTTGTGTTTTATTATACCCACCGAGATCACACTAGGCTTCCGGATAGAGTTAACCAACACTAGGAAAATAAAAATAGTCAAATTAAATTTATGTTTCTGTTTCATTTAAATAAAGTTATACTCCTTGCAGGAATCTGGCTAGCTACATAAGAACATGTCTTACTAAGAAGCAGAACTTTTAGTGCAATAACAGAGAGTTAAGAAGAAAATACTGATGGCATTGCCACGAACACATCTGGGAACTCTTGTTGCAGTGTGGTAAGCATGGCCAGGTGGATAAGGCGCTCGACTCACAATCTGATGGTCGCGGGTTCGAAT